>NW_022436972.1:16755367-16835950 GCF_009761245.1 Sapajus apella | reverse complement strand
CTCTCTCTCCCCCTCCCTCTCTCCCTCCTCTCCCCTTCTGTCTTTCCTCTCTCTCTCTGGCTCCTTCTTATTTTTTACATTGTATTATTACGGTGTGTCTGTATCTTTCTGGCTGGCCCTAAGAGGCAGGAATCTTATCTGCTGGACACAGGGTTTAGAGCACAGTGTGGACTTTAGAGTCTGCATGCTTGCTTGCCTTCAAGACCTGCCTCCTTACTAACTGTGCAGCCCTGGGCAAGTTACTACTGCAAAATGAAGATAGCAATAATACCTGCATCATAGTGTTGTGGAGGGAATTTGACAAGATTTAAAATTTTTAGCACAGTACCACAGTAAGTACTCAGTATTAGTGTTTATCATTATTACTTGTTTTCCTAACACCTAGTTCAGTGTCATACATTTGGTGGTGACAGTGCCATCGAAGAGCAACTAACTACGCTTTTACTAAATGTATAAGTAATAGAAACAGGATGATTAAAGTATAATATAGCACAAACCTAGAAGCAAATCTTCACAAGTTTTGTTCTAGTGTTGGTTCAGATGCTCTAGCTCAGTGCTGTCCAATAGAAATATAGTGTAAGCCAGAAATGAGAGCCACTGTGTAACTTAAAATTTTCTAGTTAGCCACACAAAAAGGTAAAAAGAAACAGGTAAAATTAATTTTAATAATATATATTTATTTAACCCAATATATCAAAAATGTTATTTTAATGTGCAATCAGTATGGAAAATGATAATCGCCTCTAGGTCTTTTGGCTAAGATGAAGTGAAAAATGGTCGAGCTATTTTACATCGTTTTTTCATACTGAGTCTTTGAGATCTGATGTGTATTTGACACTTAGAGGACATCTCAGTTTGGACTAGCCACATTTCAAGTGCTCAGCAGCCACATATGGCCCTATGTTGGAGAGCATGCATCTAAACTAGGACTTAGGGAAGAGGGACTCTCTGATCCTCATGCTAGCAACAGCCAGAGTTATTTTTTGCTGGGATTTTTGGCATTT
Source organism: Sapajus apella (assembly GCF_009761245.1). Taxonomy (NCBI): domain Eukaryota; kingdom Metazoa; phylum Chordata; class Mammalia; order Primates; family Cebidae; genus Sapajus; species Sapajus apella. The sequence continues at coordinate 16,834,946 of NW_022436972.1, read as the reverse complement.
TTACATGTGTTAGTTAACATTGCTACTGTATCCCCATCACCCAGTCTAGTGCCTGACACATAACAGCAGCAATGTTATCTGGTTAGCTACTGTCTTAAAGGAGCACTTAACTGTTTAGTTTATATTATTGATGCCCAAACCAAGAAGTTCTAAATGTTTGTGTGTGTATATATATGTATATATATATAGTATGATGAGTGGATTTTTTTGTCTTCGTCTATTAAAAGCAAAAAACAATTTGATGTGTATATGATATTTATGGTAGTAATAAGTAAATTAAGATAAAGTATTTTTATTGATTGAAATCTTTAGTATTGAATTAAATTATATGTACTTACAAAGAGAAATATATTTTTGATGATAACTATGACTTTGTGCCTTCCCAACAGTATGCAGTATAGTTGGGCACATAATAGGCATATGGACCAGTAATAGCCAACAAGTATTAATAATAGTCCTCAAGGAGTCTCTGAACCATGTATACCCTAGACAAACTTGCAACATACTCCCAAATGCTGGGAAGGTATGGCCTACTCTACCTATCAGTAGTATATCTTCACAATCCAAATCACAAAAATTTAACTATTTCTCTTTTAATTATAAATAAAATAAATTTTATTTTTCCAGTTGTCCTTCAATTTAAGATTAAGTATTGGCAATATAATAAAATCAAAAGTGATTTTTATGTCCTCAGGCTATTTTTTTTAAATCCATAGAATCAACTTGAGTATTTAAATGTAAAATGTGAGGGAAGAATGATTTTTTAAATTGATACATAATAATTATACGTGTTTATGGAGTACACTGGATATGTTGATATATGCATACAATTTGTAATGATAACATCAAGTGATCAGGATGCCTATTGCCTCAAATATTTATCGTTTCTTTGTGTTGGGAACTTTCCAAATCTTCTCTTCTAGCTATTTTGAAATATACAGTAAATTATTAACTATAGTCACCCTACTGTGCTGTTGAATGCTAAAACTTATTTCTTCTAACTGTATTTTTATACCTGTCAACCAACCTCTCTTCTTGTCCCCTCCCTCCTACCTTCCTTGGCCTCTGATAAACTCATTCTACTGCAAGGAGAATAATTTTTATTGCCAGAGGAATCCCAAAACATAAAGACTGAAAGAAAATTGTATATTTTTGAATTTTGGAAACAAACTGTTAATATATAGCTTGGTTGTTCAGTGACTGTATGTGCTAGATGGAATGTTAAGGAAAGATGCATTAGATATCACATTTATAAGAAACGAAAATTTTAAAAGGCTAAGATAACATGGAAAAATCTATAGTATTAACTAATTACTAATCTCTCCTATAGAATGAATGAGGTCAATGTGTTGTGCAATAATGCTTTGCATTTATGGATAATGCACAGCAATTTGAGAGACTAAGAAATTCATTGTTTTTGACTCCTTATTTACCTAATTTTGTTTTTATATCCATATGTCACTTCTTGTGTAATTTAGCAATTTCCCAGTTGCTGAGGCCCCTGCATTGGCCTGAATACGAGCCCTGAAAACTTGTGCCTCTTCAAATTCTTTTCCTTCTTTCCTTTCTTTTCTTTTCTTTTTTTTTTTTTTTTTTCCTTTTCTTTTTTTTTGTGACAGAGTCTCGCTCTGTTGCCCAGGCTGGAGTGCAGTGGTGTGATCTCGGCTCACTGCAACTTCTCCTTCCAGGGTTCAAGTGATTCTCCTGCCTCGGCCTCCCAAGTAGCTGTGACTATACACATCCACCACCACGCCTGGCTAATTTTTGTGTTTTTAGTAAAGACGGGGTTTCACCATGTTGGCCAGGCTGGTCTTGAACTTCTGACCTTGTGACCTGCCCGCCTCAGCCTCCCAAAGGCCTAGTTTTTATTTCTTCAGCAGTATACCATGAAACTGGAGCACATGATGCATGACTCTAAAGTAATAAACCTGGTAGCCTGGGGACAGATCATACCATACACATGTATTTACATTTTATAGTTACTATTCAAATTTATCACAAGACTTGTCTGATGCATTTAATGATCCACAAAATTCTCCTTGTGTTTCAGGATAAAATAAATAAGTCATTCATATAAAAGAGCATAATTACTGTGATTTTAATGTGAGCTACACCTTTATATTTTTACTTTTCACTTCATTAATTCTCTGTTGGTGATTGTCAATGGGCACAGTTTGCCCTCATTACACAGCTGCACACACACTCCCCTCGCAATTGACTCTCCGAGGGCTGGGGTTTGTCACCCTCTTCATTCAGTTCCTGACCTCTTGCTCTCCATCCTGGCTGCGGTTGTTCCTTCCACTTCAGTGCTCTCTGAGCTGTGTGCCCACACATGGTGGAAGCGAATGCTGAGCCTTCCCAGAGGCCAGCACTCTGTGTTAAACTGAGAGGCCTAGGCCATGGTTGGTGACCACATTAGGAAACAGGACTCCATGCGCCAGTGTCCCCAGCTTCCGATGAGAGTTAAGTGCTCCGGAGAAACCAGTTGGGCTTAACGTGCCTGTCATGCAGCAAAGGTTGCCTTGTTCTTCAGCTGTTCATGCAGTGAATTGGACAGTCTGACTTTTTATGGCTTGCCAAGTGAAGCCTTAAATGTATTTAATATTTTCCCAGATTGTGGACCCATAGCCACCAACAAGGCTGCTTCCATAAAGATTTCTTTAAAATGGCACAAAATGAGTTCTCTTGCAACTTTTACTAGTTTTATTCAAAGTGATTTATTGGAAGAACTCAAAATTACTCAGTTTTTCTACTCAATTTCTAATTTGCAGAACTAAAATAAAATAGGGGAGGATGTCTCTTGTAACTCTTGAACTCACTGTCCCCATGTCTTCACCTTAAAGGAGGCTGGTAAAATGGCTAGAAGGTGGGAATTTGCTCCTGAATAAGAGAGCAAGCAAGCCTAATACAGAGAATGCACTGCTGCTTTTACACTCTAATGTATTTTTCGTTTCATTAGATTTTTGAAGACTATGAGAAATTGCTTCAGTCTGAGAATTATGTGACTAAGAGACAATCTTTAAAGGTAATATCAAATTCCTTTAAGTCATTGTCCCTGTAAGTTGATATCTCATTAGCAAATGATGGGTCTGTTAGCATTTGAGTAAACACAGAAAAGTTAAAATATCTTTTTTTATAACTTGAGAGGTATTTACTATGTTTTATGTTATGATGGTATTTTATAGCAAAATAATATAAGTGTCCTGTCTTACCTTTGGAAGTAACAATATACACAAGTACATCATAAGTAAAATTTAGAATATTTCTGCTGATGCCAGGCATCTTGGCTCACGCCTGTTTGACTGAGACAGGCAGATCACTTACTTTGGGAGGTTGAGGCAGGCAGATCACCTGAGGTCAGGAGTTTGAGACCAGCCTGGCCAACATGGCAAAACCCCATCTCTACCAAAAATATAAAAATTAGCTGGACATGGTGGCAGGCACCTGTAATCCCAGCTACTCAGGAGGCAGAGGCAGGAGAATCACTTGAACCTAGAGGGTGGAAGTTGCAGTGACCTGAGATTGCACCACTGCTTTCTAGCCTAAGCAACAAAAGCGAAATCTGTCTCAAAAAAAAAAAAAAAGAAAAACGTATAAAATGCAAAAATTAAACTTTCTCTCTAAGTTTTAAGCATAGCAATTGATAAATTCTTGTTTATTTATCAATTGATAAATAAATTGACCTCCACTCACTGCAACCTCTGCCTCCTGGGTTCAAGCTATTCTCCTGCCTCAGCCTCCTGAGTAGCTGGAACCACAGGCACACGCCACTACATCCAGATAAATTTTGTATTTTTAGTAGAGACAGGGTTTCACCATGTTGTCCATGATAGTCTCGATCTCTTGACCTTGTGATCCTCCCACCTCTGCCTCCAAAGTGCTGGGATTACAGGTGTGAGCCACTGCGCCTGGCCGATAAATTCTTAATATCTTTATTTTTGAGTATAAAATAACTTTTTACTATCAAATTAGATAGTTGAAGTGTTATGGGCTCCTGTTTTATGGGAGGCGTTTATCTCCCAGATTTGTAACACATTTTCTTAAATAATTTTGTATACTACATTTTGTTGCCAGGTCCCATTCCCTGAGCATTTAGGTCAGTCAGTGTTTTCTGACCTAGGTGTTTTAAACAACCTAGGTTGATTAAAATACTTCTACCACCTAACATGACCTGTTCACATTATATTTACAGAAAAGATAGAAACATGAAACATGATTATTCCTTAAGAATTAGAAGAGAAAAAAAAAGAAAAAAATTAAACAGCAATTTGAAAAGAAAAAAGAATGAAGAGAAATTTTTTTAAAAAATCAACTAACAAACAGATACATGATCCCATATACAAAACTATGCTTTTCTAAATTACTGCCAGGATTACACTGAAACAGAATCTGGCAAGAGATTAAAAGACAATGCAGCTAGCTGGAAACAAAAATAAAGTCAATTCTCAATTACCCATAAATAGCATAGTTTGATGAATTATTGGAGAAGGACGTGTGAGGGAGGTAAAAAGACATTCCATTTAGTCAACAAATATTTATGTGCTTATTCTCCATATATATGATGACAGCTAAGAACAGCTTTGGACCTCACATTCTATTGGTGGAAAACAGACAATAAGACAAATAAATACATAATTTTCAGATGATTTTAAGTACTAAAAAGAAAAGTAGGGAAAGGAGGCAGAAAGCGGTGACTTGAAGAATGGTGGGGAGGTGTGTACCAGAGTAGCTAGACTATCAGTGAAATCTCTTTGATAAGTTGATCTTTGAACAGAAGGCTAAATTTGTGAAAAATTAAGATGACTCTGATAAGGGTGTGGGGGGGGTGTGTGTGTGTGTGTGTAACCAAATTACATCTGCTACTTGAGGTTATGCATCTATTAACTGACTGTGAAAATGAAAGAGTAAGACCACATCCATCCATGAGTGGCCCTCCCTCCCTCAGTGGAAAGGTGCCTGGAAGCAGCCATGTGGCCTATGGGAGGTGGGAGAGCCCCTGAGGGGAGGGAGATGTGGATGAGCGCTGCATCTCTGCCCTGCAGAGCCCACTCAGAATCCCACAAAAACAATGTTTTCAGCAGATGATAAAACTATTTTTAGTGTGGCAACTGGTGTGATGGTCCAGCTTGCTGAATGTCACACTTGTATTATTATTTTTTCCTTTTTTTTCTAGATTTGGATATAGTGGCATACACTTGTATTATTTTTACATGCCAAGATGATGGCATTCATAGAACAATGTGTTCGCTTCTAAATTTGGGGTCTAATTTTAAGCTTAGCTAATAAAGTCAGTCTGTTTTGTATCACATTTTTGTCAATTTACTTTGCCCACAATCCTGCATCAGCCATGACCTGGTTTCTTTTGGATTTGTGCCCTCACTGGGTATTAATGGGAAGGCCATTTTTTAGCCAGCCATCCATCACTTTTTATTGAGTTTCCCCTTTGTGTAGAAACTCATAGCAGGAGGCCTATCTAGAAAAAAAGTCCACAGATATGCTCCTGCCTGGGCTGGAGCCAGTAGTGATGAGACCAAACTATGTGTGGAACTGACCTTTGGGCAGAGGCAGTGACCTCTGTGCTGTGTTCTCCCATATCCAGAAAGCTTGCTAAGAGCAGATGAAAATATGGATGTATCCTGTTTATACAGCTGTATACGTAAAGAATAGAATTCTTTATTTGTAGGGCTCCACAAGGATAGCCACAATGAAGTAATCTTGTCCGTGGTAAAACGAGTAGTGGCCCTGAAAGGAAGATGGCAATTGGAGTAGTAAACAGAGGTGACGATGCTCTGAAGGGCCAGCATATAGGAAGTTGCTCGAAAATTCTCCAAATCCTTCCTGTTTTTCAGTGGGAGTCTGTCAGATACTGGATCAAAATTGAGAGATTTGCATGAACTAAGGTGATTGAGCCAAATTAGGAGGAAGAAAGCTGTTTATCTTTCCTACTTATTACAAATGCCCTAGCCTACTCTCGAGACATCTTTCCTGGTTTTCATTAATTCGCCCAGATATACAATTTGGCTGTGATTCCTGCCTAAAATCTTTACAGTTAGGTGTCTCATGGATGTCTGATTTATAGCATAGTAAAACCAAGCACTGATGGGACACTTAAAAAATGCAGATAAATGACCTAAGAATGCAGAAAGTATTAAAATAATTGTTACTGGAGAGATGCCTTTTTAAAAATGTTAGATTGTAGGAAGAGATGTTGCTAAAATGGTTTTGCATCACTTTGTTCAAGCAAACAAAAGGTAGACATGAAATAAGTTCATATGTAAACATCAAGGTCGTAAATTACGATTGTTTACTCATTAAAAAAATATTGTTTGCTTTTTTTTTTTTTAACTAGAAAAACATTCTGGAAGCTCCACTGATGCAATTTTGGCTTTTCCTTTTGGGAATTAGATCTGTGGTAGCAGTATATTCTATTTTGACACAACTGTGCTTATATATAAATGGATTCTGTAATGTTTTACATCGATGTTTCATAATTGCAGGAAACAAGAGAGGTTAGATTATTATATAGTGACTTTGTAAGTAATAAACTGTCTTAAGTACTAGGCCATTTTCTGATTCCAAAGAAGTTGCTACCTGCTGCCTTTTGTTAATCATATTCTAAATTTGCCTGCACTGTCTTGGGGTGCTTAATTCCTGGTGTCAATAAAAAAATAATTAACAGAGAAATTCCTTTCCATCATGTGACAGAGCTTAGGAATTTCTTTCTTATCTTCTGCAGAGAGGCCTGGCATTTAATTACCAGCAAGAAGGATTATAATTCAAAAGAAGCTTGGTGGAAACGGGACTTTTTTGGGCTCTGGTCAATTTCATTAAAACACTTAAGATTCTAAAAAACTTATTTCCACTTGCTGCATGGCTTAACTATGTACTATAAGGCATACAAAATAAGAAATTTAATGAAGTAAAATATGTGTGTTTTTCATTTACTTAGTACAGTATTGCTTTATAATACTTTGTATTATTCTGGAATGTAGTATTTTGTCATTGTCAATATTAAAATAGACTAACATTTAATGGCTAAAAAATTTAGTGTTGAATTAGCACAATTGTTTCAGAAAAATTATGAAATTCTATTAGCAGAGGATAGATTGGATAGAATTTATATATAGGTATCCCCAGGTAATAAAAGTTGAAGTGAACTAGTCTAAACTTAACTCATAAATATACCTTCAACAAATGTTTATTGAATATATGTGTGTAAATTTTCAAAAATGAAATTTTCTTTTTGCTGAAGCCTTTTAACGTGTGTATATGTCTATTCAGTATTTGATTTTTTCTGTATATATCTTTAGAAGATAAGTAAGCCTCTTGACAGCTTTACAACCTGGAAGTCTTGTAATTTTTGTTTTTTCTTTTTGGAAGGTCTGGAAGCCATGCTTTTGAAATATAAGCATCTAGGAAGATGATACTATCTCCCTGTCACCAGGAGAGTTTAACCTATGTGCCCTTTTCCAAGCTGCAACTATTTGCTTGTCAGAGAAATAAGGAAAGTTTTATTATTCAGATAAATAGCTAAAACAAATGGTCACCTCAATTGCTAGGTGAATTAGGGCAAACTATGAAAGAGTGCACAGAAATGGTAGTCAGGTCCTCTTCTAGTGGACAGGTTACCCTGCATCTTGAGGATGTATGTATGTAATGGACTGTAGCTGTGTGGCTGTAATAAGGCAGAGTTTTGTCTGTTATGCAGTCTCTTTTTCAGAGATTAGTAACTGTATTGTGCTCTGGATATGTGGGTAGGACTTTTATTTTCCCAGCAATACCTATGCGCATCACACAGTTAGGTTGTAAGGGGATTTGAGACTGTTTAGAGAATAAGCCCCTATGGAGTCTCACAAATGTACTGCAAGGCAAAGCAAAGTCAACTGTAAAGAAGAGGAAAGGCTTTCCCAAAGATGACGTCTGAGCTAGTTCTGTCCAGGTTTGGACAGGCAGACAAGAGGTGAAAGTGGGGAAGATTTTGGAGCTGGGGAGGTAAAGCCACAGAGACAGGAGATTGGGGAAGATGGAGAAAGGGAGCCAAGGCCAGGAAGCAGGAGAAATGATTCCGCATCACAGAGGCTGGGAATGCCATCTTAATGAGGTTACCTTTTTTCTAAATCTATGGGAATCTAGGAATTTGCTGCTTTAAGCATTCACTTTCTAAGTGGAATTGGTAACAAATAAAGCTGATTTTGGGGAAGATTTCTCTGAAAAAATGTGCAGAATGGGTTGGATTAGGTGAAGACTGAAGGAGAGACCATTTTGCATGCTGTGGCAGTAGGTCAGCTGAAAGGTAGTGAGGGTTTGAAAGAGATTACTGGCTGTGAACATTGAATGAAAGGTGTTCAAAAAACACTTAAAAACCGAAAATTGGTAGATATTGGATGGAGATTTGATGTGAGGAGTAAAGAAAAGAAAGATGCTAAGGAAGACTTCAGCTCTCTTTTCAGCTGAAGGAGGGCAGTTCCTGATGCCATTAGCAAAGAGAAGAAAGGGAGTTGGTTTTAGAGATGTGAAGTGTGAAGGACCAGCAGTGTTCAAGTGGGCCTCCCCAGTGGGCAGTTAGAAATGTGAGTCTAGAGTTTAGGAAAGAAGCTAAGACTAGAAATGTAGATTTGGGAGACATCTTCCTAGATGTTACAGTTGAACCCATGGGTATAGATGAGACTGTTGGGAGATGAAAGACAGCAGTTCCACGTAAACAGCTTGGAAAATTACTGCATAAGTAGTGCAAAAGGCAAGGGAGCCATGGAAGAGGTAGCAAAGGAACAATCTGCACGAGGTAACAAATCAGGAGCAAAGTAAGTTTTCAAAAGGTATTAGGTTAGTTTTAGAAGCTGCAGAAAGATTAAGGAGGATGCAGATTAACAATTTGACTACATGGTTGCTGTTCCATGTATATGAGAATAGCTAGTCACCAGCCAGCATCCAACAGTGGTCATCCTTTTTTCAGGTTTAACAAACCTTATTTTCATGTACTAAAATAACCTCAAGTGGTGCACTTCTTACTTGTTAAATGGACAAAAGATACATCACAGGCAATGTGGTGGTTTACTGGCAGCCAGACACTTGTACACATCTGGGACTCCTTTGTGACAGACAGCTGGCCTTCAGTTTGATGTGCTTTTCTTCCCATCCAGGATTTTTGTAACCATGTAACAATGTTTTATTCTCCTGAGGCCTTCAGAAAAAGTCTAGTAAATAGAACAATTGAAAACTAAATCTATCTTCTCTATAAAATTATGTTATGGTATGTTTCAGCCCCCTGGCTGCTGAAGCTTTAGGAATTTCTGCAGCAGCCAGGGGCTGTCAGTCTGTTCTCCAGAATTACAGTGAGAAAAAAAAGTTTCTGAGATAGAGCAACAGTACATTCAGCCATGTTGCTAGAAGGTCTTCAACTTTTCTTACTTTTGGTATTTTTATTTTGTTTTAGGATAATGCTGCATTTGGGGAACTATTAATTTGTCACCAAAAATGTTTTGCTTTGCTTTTTAATAAAAACTTGCTGCACTTACTAAATTTGATACAGATTTGGGGTCAAGTATTTTTCTTGGCTTTATATCAGATTTTATAATAAAAGTCGGGAAATGTAAGAGTCATTTAACAAACTGACTTAATAATGAACTCCTAGCATACATTTATTCAGGTAAAGAAGCTACCATTATGGTGCCAGTTTTGTTATTCCTTCTACCTGAATGCCTACAGAGCAATACATTAGTAGGAAGCAAGATAATTAAAGTAAGTAAGTATTGAAAATCATAAATATTTCTGCCTAGCTCTAGGTGAGCTGCAGCAAAGACTGACTAAAAAAAGGTACTAAGCACTGACATCAGCAAAACAGTGTGAATAACTACTGCTTTTAAGCCTGTGCTTTGAGATGCACTTAAGGACGCCCTAATTTTTTTCATGACACCATTCTTACTCATGTTTGTGTTTCGTTTTTCAGTGAGAAGATGTGAGCTATATTTTGAAGCAGGTGGCTCTGAGATTATAGCTTTGGTTTTGTGTTTCCCTGTAGCTGCTAGGGGAGCTGATCCTGGACCGTCACAACTTTGCCATCATGACAAAGTACATCAGCAAGCCGGAGAACCTGAAACTCATGATGAACCTCCTTCGGGATAAAAGTCCCAACATCCAGTTTGAAGCCTTTCATGTTTTTAAGGTAAAGTACAAACTCTGAAAACGATGCTGTTGGCATTTTTTTTTCCAGTTCCAAATGGCAAACTCCCTGCTCTTTACTCTCATTCATACTTGAAAGAAAATGAGATAGGCAGTCTTTGTGTTTTGTATGATTTAGATGAAATTTCAGTTGTCTTAGGGAATGCCCATTCATAAAGGTTTCCTGACTAATCCACACATCTAAATATTTTTATATTTTTCATGGAGAAAATGGGTGATAATCTTTCCCAAAACTTCTAAAACAATCAGTGATTGAGCTAGTTCCGAAACCCTGAGTGTCAGCCTTGAATCCTTTGCTTCCGACAAGCACTGTCTCCTTGAACTTTAAATGAGACCCTGAAGACACAGCTGGGTCCTACTCACTTTATTAATGTTATTTTTTTTTACAATGTATTTTGTTATGATAGAAAAGTAGCCGCTTTAGACAATAGATTTTTTTAACAGGTGGGATAGGTGAGAGAATTCTATTTGTGATTCCATATTCCCCTATTGTAAACAGTTTAGTACATTTTATTTTCATGTGCATGCATTCCAGGGTTTTTTTCTACAGTTGTATTCACATTGCACTAACAATCAATATCCTAATTTTATTACTTAATAATATTTCATAAGTAACCATTTTCATTATTGCTATAAATGGTTTTTAGAGCCAGTAGTTTTCTCACTATCATAGCGTATCACTGGGTATATTTCTTCTAATTTAATTAACTAGTCCTATGTCATTGATATTTAGGTTATTTTCATTTTTTCCTACTGTAAGTAATGCTCCAATGTGCATTTTATGCATCCAGCTATTTTTTTTCATAGTTAAGATTCTTATCTTATGATAGATATGTAGAATGGAAATAAGGGTGCAGAGAGTTCCAGAAATTTTTGTTCTTATTTTTTTTAATATTTTAAAATTTTATTTATTTTTTAAATTCAGAGACAGAGTCTTGTTCTGTTGCCCAGGCTAGAGTGCAGTGGTGTGTTCATGGCTTACTGCAGCCTCAAATTCCTAGGCTTAAGCAACTCTCCCACCTCAGCCTCCTAAGTAGCTGGGACTATAGACACGTGCCACCACACCCAGCTGAGTTTTTAATTTTTTGAAGAAACAGAGTCTCACTGTGTTGCCCAGGCTGGTCTCAAAATCCTAGGCTTAAGTGACCTTCCTGCCTCAGCCTCTCAAAGTGCAGGGATTGTAACTGAACTCAAGTTGGATTGCTCACCACATGCAGAGTTCATTTAACAAGAGCCAGGTCTAGTAGAAAGAAAGTGACTTTATTAGCCAAAACTAGTAATAGGAAAGTGTCTAGATTCCCATCCAATGCAACTACTTTGCATTTTAGGGGCAAGACAAGGTTTTAAAAAGAACATCCAAGAAACATTTATTGAATGCTAAACTCTTTTTTCACTGATTTATAATCCCTCCAAGATCAAATATCAAGTTTCAGATTGACATAGGTTTACTTCTGGGCCCTCTACTCTGTTTTGCTGTTCTATTGATCAGTTTGTAAGCCAATACAATGCTGTTTTCATTTACCTTAAATCCATAATAAGTCATAATATCTGGTAGAGTAGATTCCTCTACTTCATTCTATCCTAGGCTATTGCTCTGCCCTACAAATTTTAGAATCAGCTTGTCAAGTTCCTGGGAAAGGCCAGTTGGTATTTTGAATGGAACTGAATAGAATTTATAAATTGCTTCAGGATTTTAATTGGTCCAATTTTTTTTTTTTTTTTTCAGTCTTTAAAAATTTTATTCATTTTTTAAATTCAGAGACAGGGTCTTGTTCTGTTGCCCAGGCTACAGTATATGGAAAAATTATACTGAGCACAATGTCTGTGTTTCTTGTTCTGGTGGCTGTCTTGGGTCCCAGTCCTGGTGGAAGCAGGCTGGCATCATCTCAACAATGGCTGGGTTGTTGACTGGCCACCTTGAGGTTATCTCTGGAATTTTGCAGCTGGGTCTCCAGGCTTGGTCTGTCTGACTGAAGATTCAAGTTTAGCCCCTGGAACTTCTAAGCAGGCAGATAATTAGATACCAGCATGCACTTAGATAAATGTGAAGGGAGTATAACAGTGAGACAGTGAGAAAGGCGGGGGACATGGAGTCTATTTTAAGACTAAGGGCAAAGGCTTCTTTGGTTTGCTTCAAGCCTACATCTTGAAACCCAAGAGAACGGAAAAAAATGTTTTAAAATGCATTTTGAAGTTAAGCTGTCTAGTTACAGGATTACAGATGTGAGCAATGGCACCTGGCTTTGGTTTTTATAATGTATGTTAAGTAATAGAATTTCTAAGTCCATAAATGGGAGGCATGGCAGTTTATAAGTTAATTGTTGCTTTGAGAGGTAAGACATTTTAACTGATCTTTCAGCCACCAGATATTTATTAATTCATTATATATATATAATGACTAAATACATATATATATTTATATTGAAGAGATGTACAGAGCGAGGTATGAGGAAAGGGGCATGGAGCTTCCATGCCTTTCCTGAGCATGCCACTCTCCAGGAGCCTCCATGTTTTCAGCTATCTGGAAGCTCTGGCCCAGATATTTATTGTCCAAAAACCCATTAGAGCAATTGAAATCCTGAACTAATTTATAAATTCTATTCAGTTCCATTCAAAATCCCAACTGGACTTTCTCTGGAACTTGACAAGCTGATTCTAAAATTTGTGTGGTAGAGCAATAGCCTAGGATTTTCTATGGCACTTTTGAAGAATGAAGTAGAGGAATCTACTCTACCAGATATTATGACTTATTATGGATTTAAAGTAAATGAAAACAACATTGTATTGGCTTAGAAATTGATAAATAGAACAGCAAAATAGAGTAGAGGGCCCAGAAATAAACCTATATCAATCTGAAACTTGATACTTGATCACGGAAGGATTATAAATCAGTGAAGAAAGAGTTAAGCATTCAATAAATGTTTCTTGGATGATGGATGGTCCATGTGGAGAATCTTAACCTGTACCATACACAAAAATAAGTTCTAGATGAAGATCGGCACTTGAAAAGCAATGTTTTTTTAATTTTTAGAAGAGAAAATAAGAGGCTGTCTATATAATGTTGGGGTAGGAAGAATTTCTTTAAAAAGAAATAAGAATCACAAAACATAATAGAAATTTTTCTTGAGGCAGGGTCTCACTATATTGCCCAGGCTGGAATGCAGTAGTGTGATCATGGCTTGCTGTAGCACTGACCTCTCAGGCTCAAGCAGTTCTCCTGCCTCAGCCTCCTGAGAAGTTGGGACTATAGGCCTGCCCCTACCATGCCCAACTAATTCTATTTTTATTATTTGTACAGATGAGGTCTCGCTGTTTTGCCCAGGCTGGTCTCAAACTCCTGGGCTCAAGTGATCCTCCTGCCTTGGCCTCTCAAGTGCTGGGATAATGGACATAAGCCACCATACCCAGCCATAATAGAAAATACTTAAAAATGTGACCCCACTAGAATTTGAAACTCTGTTCAAAAAAGAAATCATAAACAAAATGAAAACACAGAGTAGAATATGACATATATAACTGAAAGATCATTTAGAAAAAGACAAATAACAGAAAAACAGGCAAAAGATACAAATTAGTAGTTTACAGATGACGAAACCTGATGGGCCAATAGATAGGTGTTCTTACTTGTAAATTGTGGAAATGGCCATTAAAATATCAGTGAGATTCCACTTTATGTTCTTCATATTGGCAAAAATGTTTAAGCCAACAATATCAAATGTTTGTAGGATTGGACAGCAGTGAGAACTGTCATATACCATATAAACTGGTATAATCACTTTGAAGAGCAGTTTAGCAAAGTAAACACTTGAAGCTGTGGATACCCTTCAGCTTCAAAGTCCATTTCTAGGAAGTTTTTTAGAGACACTCTTGGACATGTGCATAAGGAGTCAAGAACAGTAAGTCCTCTCTTAAAGTCATTAATAGGTTCTTGGAAGCGGACTTTCAACAAAACCATGTACGTTTCAGCAGGTCCTCGAATAACAATGTTTAGTTGTGAGCTTGATGAGGGAAAAAAATTGTTTACCATATCTGTTGTTTTGCCTAAAGTTACAGTTTCAAAGAACTTATCCACAGCATTAAATAAGGACTTACTGTATAAAGATGTTTGTTACAACGTTGTTTAAAATGGGAAAAAACCTTACATGGACACCAAGGGGAGACTGGGAAGATAAATTGTGCTACACACATACAATAGCATATAATAATGGGTTAAAATAGAGTTGTGTGGATCACTTTGCCTAATCTTGGAAGCATTTTGATGAGTGGAATGAAAAAATATTTAAAGATGTCATTTATTTAAAGTTTGAAAACATGCAGAACAACACTAAGTGTGGATTAGTATATATGCAGTTAGAGTGCAAAAGCATGCCTGGAGGCCAAGCATGGTGGCTCAACACCAGGAACCCGGAACCTGGGAGGCGGAGGTGGGTGGATCACCTGAGGTCGGAGTTCAAGACCAGTCTGGCCAACATGACACAACCCAGTTTCTACTAAAAACACAAAAATTAACCAGGTGTGGTGGCGCATACCTGTAGTCCCAGCTACTCAGGGGGCTAGGGCAGGAGAATCACTTGAGCCTGGGAGGCAGAGGTTGCAGTGAACGGAGATTGTGCCACGGCACTCCAGCCTGGGCAATTGAGCAAGACTCTGTCTCAAAACAAACAAACAAACAAACAAAATGCATGGGAATGACAAATACCAAATTCAAGATAGTGATCACCTAAGGAGAAGGAGTAGAGAAGAAAATAAGCGATATCATACAGGAGTGTCCAGTAGCTTTCAATTGTATCTGTAATATTTTATTTTTAAAAAATCTGAAAAGTATGGCAAATAATATTAGATTTTGATAGAGCCAGTGGTGAACATATGAAGTCTGATATGTTATTTCTGTACTCTTCTGTGTATTAGAATTATTTCATAAAAAGTATTAAAAAAAAAATGAAGCCAAAATAGAGTGCCGTAGGCCTGGAAAATGCCTACGCATTGTAAAACGGTAGGCCCTCTCAACACCCTTGGACTGAAGGAATTGTAGAAGGCTGTGTGTCATGTCATTCAGCTCCCACAGAACTTTAAATATTATCCTAGATGAGAATAAACTTCATATAATTTTGTTCAAAAATGGAGTATTATATATAGAAGGAATCAGTGGGTTGTAAAATAAAAATAACCTATTTCCATCCTCTAAGAAGATCAGAATTTGGGTCACCTAATCATTGGACAGGATAGGTACATTTAGAAATAGCTGACCACTTGTTTATTTGTATATGTGTAACTTGGCCTGCCCTGTACCCCAGCTACGTTCCTTCTACTGAAGTATGAACTACATTGTTTACTTGCCAAAAATATTTTGTTATTTAAAAAAGAGTAACAGCTAAGTCCTAGGATTATTTTTACATTGCTTAATTAATAGGTTTTTTTTTCCCCCAAAGCACCTTCTGTAATGTCCTGAAAATGTCTTTGCTGGATTATTAATGGCTGACTCTCATTAGCTTGCTAATAGGTACCACACATGCTTCCTACCATTAGTGAGCAGGATAGTGTGGTGGGAAACCCAGGTGGAAGTCAAGAGAGCAGGGTCTGTGTTCTGTCTCAGTTGCCAGCAGCCACTTTGGGAAAATCCATCTGGATCCATTTTTTCACTTGCAAAATGAAAGTGTTAAAGTCTAATTCCAAGGTACTAGGTCATGAGACTGAGACTTTTGTCTCTGGTCCTGGCTCTCCCAGAGATGTGCCCAGTATGGACTGAGGGACCCCTTATGAGGTGATCTTCTCACTTTCCTTTCCCTGTTAACCTCGATAGCAAAGGGCCATGTTGCCCCTTCCCACCAAACCATGTAAGAAGGTGTAAGAAAGTGGTCTGCGTCATTTGCTCACTCAGAGCTGCTGGAACTCAGGCATGGCCAGTGCCAAATATGGCACACTAGTCTGTCACTCAGATCCTAGCAGATGGCTGCAATAGCTATTCCCTTGAAAACAAAAAGTTCTATCCCCAGCTTATTCCAGAATATAAAAGTCAGCTTCAAAGTTCAGCTAAAAAGGTTTGTAGAACAAGAGTGAGAATAGTTTCCATGTGGTCTTACTGAAAATAAGCAAAATTACAGATTAATTTAGTGAAGGACTAACCATGAATTACTCACTTCCTTAAGGACACTCTTCCTTTCTCTCTCCCTCCCTCCCTCCCTCCCTTCCTTCCTTCCTTCCTTCCTCCCTTTCCTTTTCTCTTTCTTTTTTGACAGAGTTTCACTTTTGTTGCCCAGACTGGAGTGCAATGGCATGGCATGATCTCAGCTCACTGCAACATCCACTTCCCAGGTTCAAGTGATTCTCTTGTCTCAGCCTCCCAAGTAGCTGGGATTACAGGTGCCCCCCACCCCCACCAGGCCTGGCTAATTTTTGTATTTTTTGTAGAGGTGGGGTTTTGCCATGTTGGCCAGGCTGGTCTCAAACTCCTGACCTCAGGTGATCCACCTGCCTTGGCCTCCCAAAGTATTGGGATTACAGGTATGAGCCACCATGCCTGGCCTAAAGACCCACTTTCTAGCACACCAAACTACTATGTTTATAGTGTACCAAATCTAACACTACTCATGGAGAAAGCAATTGAGACCAAGGGAATTTAGGAATTGGCTATGAACTAGTTTAATAATGATAATTTCCCCCAACATTTTAACAGTATATTGAAAAATGTACCAACTCTGACTCTGACTTAATGCTTTATAGCTACTTTTAAATAGTGTCAAACATTCAGCTTTATGATGTCCTCTTTTGATCTTATTTTGCCCTTTTGCATATTTAACAAAGAAGCCAAGGAGAAAATATGAAAAGCCATAATTAAGGCCTCACTTCTCCTTTCTATTTTTAAAAATACTTTCTTTAAAAATTCATAAGACAATCAACTCTATGTTTGTTTATAGAAATGTTTATAAAAATGTTTCTTGCAAACTTTAGCAACATCATCAAACAAATATTACTTATGGCTCTGTTTGATAATCTTGCTGCTGAATATTTATAATGTTGTTACCCACTTTACATAATATTTTTGCAGTAATATATTAAGAAAATGAAGCCTATATTTAATGTTTGTGAATGTTACCTAGAATAAAAAACTGTTTAAGTTGCTTTTCCATGTAATTTTGGGATAAATGTCTAGTTTCCTATGTAACTTCCACAATTGTATGAAATGTATAGATCCCAAAGATTTGAATTCCAAAATACCAAAACAACTGCATTGACAACAATATTAGTAACATTTTAACACTTTGTAGCTTACAAGGGCATTTTCCCTGACAAAATTCTGTGGGATCCTCACCCCATCTTCGAAGTCAGGCTGGTGTGGTGTCCCTGTTTCATTAGTGAGGAAATTGCCTCTCTGAGAGATTAAGTGACAAGCCTGAACTCGCACATACCTGGTGATCTGCTTCCAAATTCTGTGTGCTTTCTTCTACATAGCTCCACTTATATGTTGGGGACTGAGGCTGGTGAATTAGAAATGGCAAAGTGCCTCTTTGCTTGACCTTTATATTTCTTAGAAGCTCTTTGCAAGCAGGAATTTTCCTCTGATTTGTTCTTTTTCTGTTCTATTTCCTAACAGCTAGAAGGGTTTTGGGCACATAGTGGTTATTTAAATATTTAATGTCTGAGTAAGTAAATTAATATGTATGTTCTTTTTTATAATTATTTTTATTTATTTTTTTTTTATTTGAGACAGAATCTCACTCTGTCACCCAGGCTGGAGTGCAGTGGTGCAATCTCAGCTCGTTGCAACCTCTGCCTTCCAGGTTCAAGTGATTTTCCTGCCTCAGGTTCCCGAGTAGTTGGGATTACAGGTGCCCACCACCATGCCTGGCTAATTTTGTTTGTATTTTTAGTAGAGATGGGGTTTCACCAAGTTGGCCAAGCTGGTCTTGAACTCCTGGCCTCAAGTGATCTGCCGCCTTGGCCTCCTAAAGTGCTGGGATTACAGACATAAGCCACTGCACCCAGCCAATATGTACGTTCTTAAAGGAAGAAAACTGAGAGCCTCTGTGCTTCTGAACCAGATAAGGATTGCCAGATAAAATACAAGATGCCCTATTCAATTTGAATTTGAGATGAACAATATATAGCACTGCACAGGACACACTTATATTTTAAAAAATTACTTATTGTTCATCTGAAATCGAATTTAATGGGGCATCCTCTCTTTCTGTTTGCTAAATCTGGTAATGCTAAACTGGAGGGACTCATATCAATCCTCAAATATTGAGACAAGAACAGGTTCCTGGGTAGTGATACAGTGTCTTTAAAAAAATGTTTCTGACAAAATGTTTGACAAGCATCATCGTGTTAAATACAACTATTCTGACTTGAGAATATATATAGATCCTTCCTTCTTGGCGTATTCCATTCAGAAAGTGAGAATGTGTGGGTCTGGAATCTATGTTTTGTGCAGGCGGCTTCCTTCCCCTGGGAAGTCCTAGTCCACGTTTCCATCCAAGGCTTGGGGAATGAGGCAGCAGCATGTGTGCTCATCACACTCACTGGTAAATCTGCCAATGGAATTGAAGGCCTCCAGAAGAAGGATTCTGAATGGCTTCAGTATTTGTCCATTCTAGATGAAACCAGGAATAAGTGGCTAAAAGCTTAGTGATGAAAAGTACAGTATCACAGACCAGGGAAGGAAATAAAATGAATAGAGAAACAGATGGCACAAAGAGTGGAAAAATCCAGGGTGAGCAAGTGATAGCAGAGTGCAGGCTCCTGATGCACAAAGCCAGTATTCTCTTCAACTCTAGTCAGATTTCACTGGGATGAAGTTTAAATTGACAGCTCTGGGAATCTTAAGATTGGCCCTGTCATCAGGTAAATGACTTTTCCTTAAGGATCCTAGGAAGGGAGATTCCACAGTTCTTCTGAGGTGCTTACCTGAAGGAGGGTATACAGAATACAGAGAGGCTCCAGAGAGAAGCCACAGAGATGATTGAGCTATTTGGAAAACAAGACCTACGTGAAAGATTAAAAAACACTAATGCACCAAAAAAGAAGACTGACAGAGAAATTTAACAGTGGTACTTGAGGACAGAGCACACGTGTCATAGAATATCATAATGCAAGACAACAGCAGCTATCTCAATAGGCTGTGGAGAGCGACTATAGGTAAAAACCAATTTCCTGAGAACGGGAGTTGTAGACACTGGGATAGGTCATTGAGAATAATCACCTTTTCAGGGGATCTAATAGGAGTAAATTCTTGTTTGCCCAGAATTACCACGGGGCTATGTCTGAAGTGGTAGGATGTGTTAGCTAAGTTCCTGAGGTCCTTCCCACTTAGAAGAGTCTATTCTTTCTGCAATTGACTGCGACAAAGTATATTAGAAGTATGAATTCCTCTTTTAACAGTTTTACTAGAAGGAATACTAGTATACTCTTTCTTTGAATAGAGGATAAAATATTTTACTCAAAATTTTTAAATGAGCTATTGGGTTTAAATATGAATATTAATAACTTGTATCTGCATACGAGCAAATATTTGGGAAAGCAATTACTGCTATATGTGACACTGCAGTAATTTCATGTTGAAGGAAGTAGCAACTGTAATGAGCAGTTGCTGCGGGCTTTACAAGACGTACTCATTGAATACTTTCAAAACCCAGTGAAATTTTGGCCACAGAAAGGACGTAGCAATCATAACATGCGACAGCATGGATTATCCTTAAAAACATTGTGCTACATGAAAGAAACTAGTGATAGAAGCCACATATTTTATGATTCCATTTATAGGAATGTCTAGAATAAGGCAAATCTCTAGGGGCAGAAAGTAGATTAGTGTTGCCTAGAGCTGGGAGAAGGTGGGGCCAAGGGGGTGACTGCTAATGGGTATAGGATTTCTTTTGGGGATGATAAAAATGTTCTAAAATCGATTCTGGCGATGATTGCAAAACTATGAATATACTATAAACCATTGAAATGTTAACTTTAAATGTGTCAACTATATGGTATGTGAAATTTATCTCAATAAAGCTGCTTTAAAAAAACTTTATAAAAACCCTGTGAGATCTAGGTAATCACCATGCCATATTCCTTTTACAAAACTTCCTACAGGCTTGAATTGTTCAATTCAAATCAACACTTTCTGTGTCTCTAAGGAAGTGTCCAGACATCCACCTTATATTTGGCTGTCTAAAGGCAACATGAAAATACTGAAAAAAACGTTGGAAATAAGGCAAAAAACAGGTTCCCATTTCTTTGGCCCACTAGTTTACTTAAGTTTTAGAGATGAGAAATATGTGACTATAGCTTAACCCCAGCCCCCTTTCCCCCTCCTTGCCCCTACCTTTAGATAAGTAGTTAAGAACATTTGAACCAAATAGTCCATCCAAGCCACACATGGAGAGGGCAGAGCTGGCGGCCGTAGTGTGCTGCAGTGGCTGGCAGAAGCACCCAGCACAGCCTGGAAGGCACACACTGCGCACACAGCCTAGTGGTCAGGGATGCTGCTTTAACTTCTTTCAGCCTCACCTGGAGTTTGGGGGAAAATTGTATCTTCCTCCCAGAGCTGTTGTCAGGATAAAAGAATGAATACAATTTATATAAACCGTTTAGGACAATGCTTAGTGCATAGCAAGGATCTCTCTATATATTTTTTATTATACTTTAAGTTCTGGGATACATGTGCAGAACGTGCAGGTTTATTACATAGGTATACATGTGCCATGGTGGTTTGCTGCACCTGTCAACCTCTCATTTACATTAGGTATTTCTCCTAATGCTGTCCCTCCCCTAGACCTCCCACCCCCTGACAGGCCCCAGTGTGTGATGTTTTCCTGCCTGTGTCCATGTGTTCTCATTGCTCAACTTCCACTTATGAGTGAGAACATGTGGTGTTCGGTTTTCTGTTCCTGTGTTAGTTTGCTGAGAATGATGGCTTCCAGCTTCATCCATGTCCCTCCAAAAGACATTAACTCATCATTTTTTATGGCTGCATAGTATTCCATGCTGTATATGTACCACATTTTCTTTATCCAGTCTATCATTTGATGAGCATTTGGGTTGGTTCCAAGTCTTTGCTATTGTGAACAGTGCTGCAATAAACATATGTGTGTATGTGTCTTTATAGTAGAATGATTTATAATCCTTTTGGGCATATACCCAGCCCTGGGATTGCTGGGTCAAATGGTATTTCTGGTCCTAGATCCTTGAGGAATTGCCACGCTGTCTTCCATGATGGTTGAACTAATTTACACTCCCACCAACAGTGTAAAAGCATTCTTATTTTTCCACATCCTCTCCAACATCTGTTTTTTCCTGACTTTTTAATGATCACCATTCTAACTGGCGTGAGGCGGTATCTCATTGTGGTTTTGATTTGCATTTCTCTAATGACCAGTGGTGATGAGCTTTTTTTCATATGTTTGTTGGCTGCATAAATGTCTTCTTTTGAAAAGTGTCTGTTCACATCCTTTGCCCACTTTTTGTTTTTTCTTGTAAATTTAAGCTAGTTGTAGATTCTGGATATTAGCCTTTTGTCAGATAGATAGATTGCAAAAATTTTCTCCCATTCTGTAGGTTGCCTGTTCACTCTGATGATAGTTTCTTTTGCTGTGCAGAAGCTCTTTAGTTTAATTAGATCCCATTTGTCAAATTTGGCTTTTGTTGCCATTGCTTTTGGTGTTTTAGTCATGAAGTCTTTGCCCATGCCTATGTTCTGAATGATATTGCCTAGGTTTTCTTCTAGGGTTTTTATGATTTTAGGTCTACATTTAAGTCTTTAATCCATCTTGTATAATGTGTAAGGAAGGGGTCCAGCTTCAGTTTTCTTTATGTGGCTACCCACTTTTTCCAACACCATTTATTAAATAGGGAATCCTTTCCCCATTGCTTGTTTTGTCAGGTTTGTCAAAGATCAGATTGTTGTAGATGTGTGGCATTATTTCTGAGGCCTCTGTTCTGTTCCATTGGTCATATATCTGTTTTGGTACCAGTACCATGCTGTTTTGATTCCTGTAGCCTTGCAGTATACTTTGAAGTCAGATAGCATGATGCCTCCAGCTTTGTTCTTTTTGCTTAAGATTGCCTTGGCTATACAGGCTCTTTTTTGGTTCCATATGAAATTTAAAGAAGTTTTTTATAATTCTGTGAATAAAGTCAGTGGCAGCTGATGGGGGTAGCATTGAATCTCTAAATTACTTTGGGCAGTATGGCCATTTGCACAATATTGATTCTTCCTATCCATGATCATGGAATGTTTTTCTATTTGTTTGTGTCCTCTCTTATTTCCTTGAGCAGTGGTTTGTAGCTCTCCTTGAAGAGGTCCTTCCATTCTTTGTAAGTTGTGTTCCTAGGTATTTTTTCCTCTTTGTAGCAATTGTGAATGGGAATCCACTCATGATTTGGATCTCTGTCTATTATTGGTGTATAGGAATGCTTGTGATTTTTGCACATTGATTTTGTATCCTGAGACTTTGCTGAAATTGTTTATCAGCTTAAGGAGATTTTGGGCTGAGATGATGGGGTTTTCTAAATATACAATCATGTCATCTGCAAACAGGGACAATTTGACATCCTCTCTTCCTGTATGAATACCCTTTATTTCTTTCTGTTGCCTAATTGCCCTGGCCAGAACTTGCAATACTATGTTGAACAAGTGTGGTGAGAGAGGGCATCCTGTCTCGTGCCAGTTTTCAAAGGGAATGCTTCCAGCTTTTGTCCATTCTGTATGACATTGGCTGTGGGTTTGTCATAAATAGCTCTTATTATTTTTAGATACATTCTATCAATACCTGATTTATTGAGAGTTTTTAACATGAAGGAGTGTTCAGTTTTATTGAAGGCCTTTTCTGCATCTATTGAGATAATCATGTGATTTTTGCCATTGGTTCTGTTTATGTGATTACATAATAATAAATGGATTACATGTATTGATTTGCATATGTTGAACAAGTCTTGCATTCTAGGGATAAAGCTGACTTGATATTGGTGGATAAGCTTTTTGATGCCTGCTGGATTCGGTTTGCCAGTATTTTATTGAGGATTTTTGCATCAATGTTCATCAGGGATATTGGCCTGAAATTTTCTTTTTTTGTTGTGTCTTTGCTAGGTTTTGGTATCAGGATGATGCTGGCCTCATAAAATGAGCTAGGGAGGATTTCCTCTTTTTCTATTGCTTGGAATAGTTTTAGAAGGAATGGTATCAGCTCCTCTTTGTACTTCTGGTAGAATTTGGTTGTGAATCCATCTGGTCCTGAACTTTTTTTGGTTGGTAGGCTATTAATTGCTGCCTCAATTTCAGAACTTGTTATTGGTCTATTCAGGGATTGAACTTCTTCCTGATGTAGTCTTGGGAGGGTGTATGTGACCAGGAACTTATCCATTTCTTCTAGATTTTCTAGTTTATTTGCATAGAGATGTTCATAGTATTCTCTGATGGTAGTTCGTATTTCTGTGGGATCAGTGGTGATGCCCCCTTTATCATTTTTTATTGTGTCTATTTGATTCTTCTCTCTTTTGTTCTTTATTAGTCTGGCTAGTGGTCTATTTATTTTGTTGATCTTTTAAAAAAACCAGCTCCTGGATTCATTGATTTTTTTGAATGTTTTTTTTTGTGTGTGTCTCTATCTCCTTCAATTCTGCTGTGATCTTGGTTATTTCTTGTCATCTGCTAGCTTTTGAATTTGTTTGCTCTTGCATCTCTAGTTTATTTAATTGTGATGTTAGGGTGTCAATGTTAGATCTTTCCTGCTTTCTCCTGTGGGCATTTAGTGCTATAAATTTCCCTCTAAACACTGCTTTAGCTGTGTCCCAGAGATTCTGGTACATTGTGTCTTTGTTCTCATTGGTTTCAAAGAACTTTATTTATTTCTGCCTTCATTTTGTTATTTACCCAGTAGTCACTCAGGAGCAGATTGTTCAGTTTCCATGTAGTTTTGCGGTTTTGACTTTCTTAATCCTGAGTTCTAATTTGATTGTGCTGTGGTCTGAGAGATTGTTTGCTATAATTTCCGTTCTTTTGCATTTGCTGAGGAGTATTTTACTTATGTGGTCAGTTTTAGAGTAAGTGTGGTTCGGTGCTGAGAAGAATGTATATTCTGTTGATTTGGGGTGAAAAGTTCTGTAGATGTCTATTAGTTCCGCTTGGTCTGGAGCTGAGTTCAAGTCCTGAATATCCTTGTTAATTTTCTGTCTCATTGATCTAATATTGACAGTGGGGTGTTAAAGTCTCCTACTGTTATTGTGTGGGAGTCTAAGTCTCTTCATAGGTCTCTAAGAACTTGCTTTATGAATCTGGGTGCTCCTATATTGGTTGCATGTATATTTAGGATAGGTAGCTCTTCTTGTTGCATTGATCCATTTACTATTATGTAATGCCCTTCTTTGTCTTTTTTGATCTTTGTTGGTTTAAAGTCTGTTTTATCAGAGACTAGGATTGCAACTCTGCTTTTTTTTTTTTTTTTTCCATTTGCTTGGTAAATCTTCCTCCATCCCTTTTCTTTTGAGCCTATGTGTGTCTGCATGTGAGATGAGTCTCCTGAATACAGCACACTGGTGGGTCTTGACTCTGTATCCAATTTGCCAGTCTGTGTCTTTTAATTGGGGCATTTAGCCCATTTGTATTTAAGTTTAATATTGTTATGTGTGAATTTGATCCTGTCATTATGATGCTAGCTGGTTATGTTGCCCATTAGTTGATGCAGTTTCTTCATAGTGTCGATGGTCTTTACAATTTGGTATGTTTTTGCAGTGACTGGTACTGGTTTTTTCTTTCCATATTTAGTGCTTCCTTCAGGAGCTCTTGTAAGGCAGACCTGGCAGCGACAAAATCTCTCAGCATTTGCTTGCCTGTAAAGGATTTTATTTCTCCTTTACTTATAAAACTTAGTTTGGCTGAGTATGAAATTCTGGGTTGAAAATCCTTTTCTTTTCTTTTTTCTTTTCTTTTTTTTTTTTTTTTTTTTGAGACAAAGTCTCACTCTGTCACCCAGACTGGAGTGCAGTGGCGTGATCTCAGCTCACTGCAACCTCTGCCTTCGAGGTTCAAGTTATTCTCCTGCCTCAGCCCCTTAGTAGCTGGGATTACAGGCACACACCACCATGCCCGGCTAATATTTGTATTTTTAGTAGAGACAGGGTTTCACCATGTTGGTCAGGCTGGTCTCGAACTCCTGACCTCGTGATCTGCTTGCCTCGGTCTCCCAAAGTACTGAGATTATACTTATGAGCCACCACACCTGGCCAAAAATCCTTTTCTTTAAGAATGTTGAATATTGGCCCCCACTCTCTTCTGGCTTATAGGGTTTCCACCAAGAGATCCGCTGCTAGTCTGATGGGCTTCCCTTTGTGGGTAACCTGGCCTTTCTCTCCGGCTGCCCTTAACATTTTTTCCTTCATTTGAACTTTGGTGATCTCACAATTCTGTGTCTTGGGGATGCTCTTCTCAAGGACTGTCTTTGTGGTGGTGTCTGTATTTCCTGAATTTGAATATTGGCTTGTCTTGCTAGGTTAGGGAAGTTCTCCTGGATAATATCCTGAAGAGTGTTTTCCAGCTTGGTTCCATTCTCCCTGTCACTTTCAGGTACACCAATCAAACACAGGTTTGGTCTTGTCACATAATCCCGTATTTCTTGGAGGGCTTGTTTGTTACTTTTCATTCTTTTTTTCTAATCTTGTCTTCATGCTTTATTTCAGTAAGTTGATCTTCAATCTCTGATATCCTTTCTTCCACTTGACCTATTCAGCTATTGATACTTGTGTATGCTTCACAAAGTTCTCGTGCTGTGTTTTTCAGCTCTATCAGGTCATTTATGTTCTTCTCTAAACTGGATATTTTAGTTACCAATTCGTCTAACCTTTTTTCAAGGTTCTTCATTTCCTTGCATTGGGTTAGAACATGCTCCTTTAGCTTGGAGGAATTTGTTATTACCCACCTTCTGAATCCTACTTCTGTCAATTTGTCAAATTCATTCTCCATCCAGTTTTGTTACTTTGCTGGTGAGGAGTTGTGATCCTTTGGAGGAGAAGAGGCATTCTGGTTTCTGGAATTTTTAGCCTTTTTGCGCTGGTTTTTCCTCATCTTCGTGGATTTATTTACCTTTGGTCTTTGATGTTGGTGACCTTCAGATGGGGTTTCTGTGTAGATGTCCTTTTATTGATGTTGATGCTATTCCTTTCTGTTTGCTGGTTGTGCACAAGAAAAAATGCTGTAAGTACATACATCAGATATTCACAGTGGTTATCTCTGGGTAGAGGAATTATGTCAGTTTTTTTTTTTTTTTTTACTTTATTCTTTGTGCTTTTCTTTATTTCCCTAGTTTTCCACATATATCATTTATGTAATCAGAGTGATGGTAGGAATGCTGGCAGTGAGGAGGAAGATTTCAAGAGATTCTAGAGGTTTGTAGAGCATCCTGTACTTTCAGGCTGCTGGCCTCCACCACCCTCACTTCCTTCCCAGGGTTTGTCTTCCTCCACTGATGTGTAGTGGGGTCTGGTCTAATCCTGTTGTGAGCCCAGTGATGCTCAGAGACACCCAACCAGCTTCCAGATTTAAGGATCAAGTCTTTTCTTAAACAGCAAAAAGTTAATTGTCTCTGATCAGTACTAGCAAGTATTGCGTCAAAATATTCTAAATTATTACCCAGATGTGTAGTCATATGAATAAGGATACGGTTGCCTTATTTGACACTTCAACAGGGAGGGATTTTGCTTGGAGTAACTTCCATGTAACTGTAACAGGAGCGTATACAAAACATTCCAGGCTTGCAGCACGCATCAAAGGCAGTGAGGTCAGCAATGCAGACGGCTAACCTCCCCATACCTTGTCTGGCTCAATCCCTGTTGGCAAAATAGAATTTGAATGAAATTGGTGGATATGTAAGACGTAGATATGTTATTTTCCGTAAAATGGATTCCGTTTTAAAATGGAGAGCACAGTATTTTCAGTCTTCTAAACTAAAAATATTTGCGTTGTGGTCATGATATTTGCCTTCCTCTCGCCATGCCTGAGAACTCCATAAATCACATCTCTCAGGCATGTTATGTAAACTCAGGGATACAGGCAATAAAGCATTATTCTAAAAGGAGAAGTCATGGGTAGTGTCATTTGTTTGGGGGTGGTTCGAAAATTACATTCTTTTAAAAATAGGGACAACAGAGACAACCAAAAAAATTTCTATCCTGAACATGATATTCAAAAGACTTGGTTCCCCATATCTTGAATTATAAGTGTGTTTCTTATGATCAGTGCATTGACCAGTGTCCCTGCTGCCCCAAGGGAGTCATGCACTATTGCATTAGCTGATTCTAATTAGCAACTACCTTTAGAGGTGGCAGAGTTTAGAAGCTATAAAAAATAAAAACAAGCAAAAATTTAAAACGTGGGAACAAACAGCATTTTCCTTAGGTTTATGGTACAGTGGATAAATTCAGTGGAATTGAACCAATGATGCCTGTCTGCAAATTTCTGTAAATTTTACACTTATTTTGGTTAGCAACATAAGCTCAGTTTGTCTATTATATTTAATCTTTTTTTTTTAGACTGTCATGAGTTATTTATGTAGTCACCACAAAATGCCAGGCAATTTTTAGCTAAAACTTCACAGCAACTCCCTTATAAACAAATGGTAACCAGAGAAGTCACACATTTCAGATAGGTATTACATAAACGTCAGGCAGTTTGTATAAACAAGCCTGGAGTCCCTTTTTTAAATATAAGTAACAATTTTAGTTTTTTGTGGTAAAATTCACATAACATAAAATTCAGCATTAACCATTTTAAAGTGTACAATTTAGTGACATTTAATATATTTATGATCTTGTACAACTATCACCAGTATCTAGTTCCAGAACATTTATCATCCCAAAGGGAAACGCTGTACTCAGTAAGCAGTCACTCCCATTGCCCCTCATCCCCATCCCCTGGCAGTCATTAGTCTGCTTTCTGGCTCCATGGATCTGCCTATTCTGGATTTTTTATTTTATTTATTTATTTATTTTTTTTAGACAGGGTCTCACTGTATCACCCAGGCTGGAGTGCAGTGGCACAGTCTCGGCTGACTGCAAACTTCCTCTCCCGGGTTCAAGTGGTTCTCCTGCCTCAACCTCCTGAGTAGCTGGGATTACATGCACCTGCCACCATGCCTGGCTAATTTTTGTATTTTTAGTAGAGACAGTGTTTCACCATGTTGGCCAGGCTGGTCTCAAACTTCTAACCTCAGGCGATTCGCCCACCTCGGCCTCCCAAAGTGCTGAGATTCTAGGCATGAGCCACTGCACCCAACCTGGATATTTTATATAAATGGAATCATACAGTGTGTGGCCTTTTGTGTGGTGTCTTGTTCATATACTGTTTTCAAGGTTCATTTATGTTGTAGCATGATCCATCAGCACTTCATTCTTTTATTTATTTTTTATTTTTCTGAGGCAGGGTCTCGCTGTGTCACCAGGCTGGAGTGCAGTGGTGTGATCTTAGCTCACTGCAATCTCCACCTCCCAGGTTCAAGGGATTCTTCTGCCTCAGCCTCCTGAGTAGCTGGGATTACAGGCATCTGCCACCACACCAGTCAATTTTTGTATTTTTAGTAGAGACAGCGTTTCACGATGTTGGCCATGAACTGGTCATGAACTCCTGATCTCAAGTGATCTACCTGCCTCCACCTCCCAGAGTGTTAGGATTACCAGTGTGAGCCACTGCGCCTGGCCAAGTACTTCATTCGTTTAACTGGCCACACAATATTCAATTGCATGGGTATACCACAAATTTGTTCAAACATTCATCAGTTGATGGATATTTGGGTTGTTTGCACCTTTTGGCTATTGTAAATCGTGCTGCCATGATCACCGGTGTATAAGTTTTTATTTGAACATGTTCCATTTTTAGGAAAGGAGTTGCTCAGTAATATGGTAATTCATTGTTGAACTAATTGAGAAGCAGCCAATTTTCCACAGAGGCTGTGTCATTTTATATTCCCACGAGCAACAATTTCTTTTCTTTTCTTTCCTTTTTTTTTTTTTTTGAGACAGAGTCTTGCTCTGTCATCCAGGCTGGAGTGCAGTGGTGTGATCACGGTTCACTGCAGCCTCAGCTTCCCAGGCTCAAGCAATCCTGCTGCATCAGCCTCCTGAGCAGCTGGAACTATGATGTGCACCACCATACCCAACTAATACTTTAATTTTTTGTAGAGACAGGATTTTGCTGTGTTGCTCAGGCTGGTCCTGAACTTTACCTCCCAAATTACCCTCCCACATTACCCTCCCAAAGTGTTGGGATTACAGGTATGAGCCATCGTTCCTGGCCCAGGGTTCCAATTTCCCTCCATCCGTCTTTGCAACACTTGTTACTGTCAAGTTTTTGTTTTGTTTTGTTTTTGCAGCCATCCTAGTGGGTGTGAAGTGGTATCTCATTGTGATTTTAACTTGCATTTCCGTAATGACTAACGATTTTGAGGAGTAAAAAAATGTGCTTATTGGCCATTTTTATATCTTTTTTGGAGAAATGTCTGTTCAAGTTCTTTTCCCCTTTTTAGAATGGGTTTTGTTGTTGTTTTTGTAAGTTGTAAGATTTTTTAATATATCCTGGATACAAGACACTGATCAGATACATGATTTGCAAATATTTTGTCCCATTCTATGTGTTTTTTTCACTCTCTTGATAGTATCCTTTGATACACAAAAGTTTTCAATTTTGGTGATGTTCAGTTTACCTATTTATTCTTTTGTTGCTTGCATTTTTGATGTCATATCTAAGAAACCATTGTCAAATTCAACATGAAAATGTACCCTACATTTTCCTGTGACATTTTTATTAGCTCTTATACTTAGGTCTTTGATTAATTTTGAGGTTTTTTTAATTTAAACTAAGATAAGGGCTCAGCTTCATCTTTTGCATATGAATATCCAGTTGTCCTATGTTGTTTTTTGTTGGTGATGGTTTGTTTGTTTTTTGAGACAGCATCTCACTCTGTTGCCCAGGCGGGAGTGTGGTGGCACCATCACAGCTCACTGCAGCCTCAACCTCCAAGGCTCAATAGCTCCTCCCACCTCAGCTTCCTGAGTAGTGGGGACTACAGGTGTGCACTACTGCACCTGGCTAATTTTTGTATTTTTTGTAGAGAAGTTTCACCACGTTGCCCAGGCTGATCTTAAACATCTGGGCACAAGTGATACACCCACCTCAGCTTCCCAAAGCATTTAGAGGCGTGAGCCACCACACCCAGCCTCTATGTTCAGTGTTTTTGTTTTTTAATCATGAAAAGATGTTGAATTTTATCAAACTCTTTTTCTATATCAATTGAGAAGATCATGTGGTTTCCCTACATTCTGCTAACGTGGTACACTTGTTTTCCAGGGCTGTCATAGCAAAGTAACCACAGACCAAGTGGCTTAAAACAACAGAAAACACAGTTCTGGAGGCCAGAAATCCAAAATAAGGTGCTGGCAGCATTGGTTCCTTTTGGAGGCTCTCAGGGAGAATCTTTCCTTGCTTCTCTCCCAGCTTCTGGTGGGTGATTGCCAGAAATCGTTGGTGCTCCTTGGCTTATAGAAGCACCCCTGTCTCCATCTTCACATGGGGTTCTCCTCTATATCCCTAAGTGTCTCTGTGTCCAAAGTTCACCAGTCATTGGATTAGAGCTCACTCTAAGCCAGTTTTGACCTCATCTTAACTATATCTGTAAAGAGAGTCTGTATTTCCAAATAAAATCATGTTCACAGATACTGAGAATTAGGACTTGAACATATCTTTTTGGGGAACACAATTTAACCCAGTACATGTGGTATGTTAAATTGATTGATTTTCTTGTGTTGAACCACCCTTGTATTTCTGGAATAAATCCCACTTGGTCATGGTATAGAATCCTTTTAATATACAGCTGGACTTGGCTTGCTAGTATTTTGTTGATGATTTTTTGCATTTTTATTCATAAGTAATACTGACATGTAGTTTTTGTTTTGTTTTTCTCTGGCTTTGGTATTTGGGTAATACTGGCCTCATAGAATAAGTTAAGAAGTATTCCCATGTATTCTATTTTTCAGAAGAATTTGAGAGAGATTTGTGTTAATTCTTCTTTAAATGTTAGGTAGAAGTTATTAGTGAAGCAATCTGGTTCTGGTCTGTTGTTGTTGTTGGAAGTTTTTGATTACTGATTCGATCTCCTGTCAGAGGTCTGCAGACTCTGTTTCTTCTTGAGTCAATTGGGTAGTCTGCATGTTTCTAGGAATCTGGCCATGTCATCATCTAGGTTGTCTAATTTGTTGGTACATAACTGTTCATAGCAGTCTCTCGTAATCCCCTTTTATTTCTATTAAGGCCATTAGTAATGTTCCTACTTTCATTTAGCATTTGAGTCTTCTCTTTCTTTTCTTAGTCAATCTAGCTAAAGGTTTATCAATTTTATTGATTTTTTTCAAAGAACAAACTTTTGGTTTCATTGATTTTATTATTTTCCTGTCCTCTGTTTTGTTTATCTCTGCTCTAATTTTTATGATTTTCTTTCTTATGTTGCTTTGGTTTAGTTTGTTCTTCTCTTCCTGGTTCCTTAAGCTATAAAGTTAGGTTACTAATCTGAGATCTTTCTTTTTTAATGTAGGCATTTATAGCTGTAAATCTCCCCCGAGCACTGCTTTCAGTGCATCTCATGAGTTTTGATATGTTTTGGTTTTGTTTTCATTTGTCTCGAAGTGTTTTCTAATTTTCTTTGGGATTTCTTTTTCCCATTGGCTGTTTAAGAGGAGCCTAGGATACTTTACAATCCAGAAGGTCAAAGATAAGTTTCTTCTTGTCACCCCATAGCTGTAGACCCACCAAGCGGAAGCTTAGGAGACCCTCTTCCTTCCCTGTTGTGGGTCCCTTGGCCTGGCTGAAGGGTGGGCTCGCTCTAAGTAAGCCATGTGGGCTGCCAAGAGACTGTCTCATCATGAGCCACTCATGACCACAGGGACGTGCAGTGTTCCCAGAGAGGGCTCTGTACTCCTTAGTTCTTGCTGGGTAAGTGAGCTCATGATCTTTGATGGAAAGAACAGAAACATGAAGAATTTATATATCATTTATATCGTAGATATGATGCACCATTCAAATGCATGGAGTAGAATACATATCCTGTTCTCATTAAGCCTTAGAGTTATTTAATGGCATGCAGGTATTGTCATCATCCCCATTTTCCAGATGAAGAAACTGAGGTACAGAGAGATTAAACAAGTTTTGTAGGATCATATAGCTATTAAGAGGTGGTACTAGGATTTGGGCCCAAGCTATGTGCTCCTGAGTCTGTGCTGTTAACCATAATACTATGCAGTCAAGTTTATTAACATGACTAAGCCTGCCTCCTTATTAACAGTTAATAAGCCCTCCTTATTAACTTCAGGGCTGTCGTGAGGGTTGAGTGTTCAATGAGTGTGAAACAGCCCTGTGAGTGAAGACAACCAGCTTGGAGGGCTATGAACTGGCAGCCCATGGTCGTGTGTACAGTTGACCAGAATTAGGGTGATGGGGCAGTGGTAAGGCCTTGAATTCAAGTCGGGCACTTTGCCTCCAGCAAGCATGAGTCCCCACACACAGCGGCAACAGAAGACTTTCAGGAGACTTACGTGTGCTGATGTTCTCCAGCATAGTCTCTCCACCCAGACAGGCAGAGGTCCTTTTATTTCTAGATAACAAAACTTTGCTGGTGGATATACTGCTAACATGCAGGAGATGTGGAATTTGAACCCAGGTCCAAGAGCCGGTGCCGCCTTAGCTACCACATTCCCTTACTCATTCTTACTGTTGCTCCCACGTCCTGTCCCGCCCACTTCAGAGCTGCACTGGACAATTCAGTATTCCTGGAACGCTGCTCTTCTCTCCACCACATGTAAACATTCCCTGCCTGACTCATGGACTAGCTCTCATGCCGCCTACACCACGAGCCTTCCTATTCCAAACCTGGAAATGTAATCTCATCGCCACCTCCTGGGATGGGATCCTCCGCAGCCTTGTATTCCCCACGTTGGTATTCAACATCCTAGTATAGTTTTCTCCTTCCCTACACTTGCTAGGGTGGAGGAACCTTAAGGGCTTAGCCATGTAACCCCCACTGCTCCATAAAGCCCTTTCGTAGTGTGTTCCCTGTAGAGTTGGGCACTGTGCAGCTATGTGACAGGGATGGGGTGGGCAGAGGGAGTGCCAGGCAGAGGCAAGAGGCCAGAGCATCACACCAGAGAGCTCTGTAGGACTCTCCATTCTGGTCATTTAGTCATATACGTAGCAGTAACTAAGGAGTGTGTCTATTACAGAATTGTGCACCAGTCAGTTTCAGATCATGGCTTCCACCAGGAGTTCTCATAAGAATCTCTGTGGAAATTCATAGAAATACAGAATGTCAGGCATCCACTGCAGACCTGCTGAGTCTGAGTTAGAATCTCTGGGAGGTAGGACCTGGGCAGTTGTAATTTTTAAGGCTTTACATCGTGACAAACAGTAACATTGGTGACCTACAGGGAGGGAAGGTGAGAGGAGGACTATTCATATTCGTCCTTTTTGAATTTTGAACCAGGTGATGATATTATGTGTTCAAAAAATAAATTATGGGGCCGGGCAAGGTGGCTCACGCCTATAATCCCAACACTTTGGGAGACCGAGGTAGGCAGATCACCTGAAGTCGGTTCAAGACCAACCTGACCAACATGGAGAAACCTCGTCTGTACTAAAACCACAAAATTAGATGGGTATGGTGGCGCATGCCTGTAATCCCAGCTACTCGGGAGGCTGAGGCAGGAGAATCACTTGAACCCAGGAGGCGGAGGTTGTGGTGAGCCGAGAGCGCACCATTGCACTCCAGCCTGGGCAACAAGAGTGAAACACCATCTCAAAAAAAAAAAAAAAACTTTAAAAACCATAAGCTTACTGAAATACTGTATGTTGTCTATGTTTACATATCTCTATAGTAGGAGGAAAGGCATTAAAACGTGCCCGGAGATGGTGGCACACTGCTGCGGGGGAGGGAAAAGGTGGAAGGGGAGGGTTTGGTTCCATTCGTAAAACGTTTTCTTTCTTTAAAAAGAGACACTTGAAGCACAATGGCAAAATGTATTCAATTTATGAGCTAAGTATACTGGTATTTGTTATGTTATTTTATAGTTAACAAATATTTAAAAGTAAAACAAAGTAAAAGTTTGAATGTTTATATATAGTTCCCACGTCCTCCTAGCTAGTGACTAAGAGACTATAGGAAATGTGAAGTGCAGGCCTGCGGCACTTAACAGCGGGGAGTTGTTCTGAGAATCGTGCTCTCTAGGTGATGTCGTCCTTGCAGGAACATCACAGAGCGCATTTACACAGACCTCGATGGTGGAGCCTCCCACACACCTAGGCTATGTAATGCAGGCTATGTAATATGGGCTGTGTAATACAGGATATTGTGCCTAGTGCACACACCTGTACAGCATGTTACTGTACTGAATACTGCAGGCAATTATAACACAATGGCATTTGGGTATCTAAACATAGAAAAAATACAGTAAAAATATGATATAAAAGAGAGAAAATGGTACACGTGTATAGGGCACTTACCATGCATGGAGCTTGCAGGACTGGAAGTTGCTCTGGGAGAGTGAGTGAGTGGGTGGTGAGTGAATGTGAAGGCCTAGGACATTACTGAACACTATTGTAGACTTCATAAACACTGCTTAGACTACACTAAATTGATTTCTTAAATGTTTTTTTCTTTTTTTTAATAATAAGTTGACCTTAGGGCCAGGCATGGTGGCTCAGGCCTGTAATCCCACAGCTTTAGGAGGCCAAGGTGGAAGGATTGCTTGAGACCAGGAGTTCGAGACCAGCCTTGGCAATCATAGTGAGACCCGGTATCTACAAAAAAATTAAAAAAAAATTAATTAGCCACATGCAGAGGCATGCACTTGTAGTCCTTCCTACTGGGGAGGCTGAGGCAGGAGGATCACTTGAGCCCAGGCATCTCAGGCAGCAGTGAGCTATGATGGCGCCACTGCACTTCAGCCTGAGCCATAGAGTGAGACCCTGTCTCAAATAAATACATACACAAAAATAACCTTAGCTTAATGTAACTTTTTACTTTTATAAAAAGTTTCTTTTTTAATTTTTAAAAATGTTTTGACTCTTTTGCAGTAACACTTAGCTTAAAATGAACACATCATATAGCTGTGCAAAAATATTTTCTTTCTTTACATTCTTATTCTATAAGCTTTTTTCTAGGTTTAAAGTTCTTTACTTTTTACTTTTTAAACTGCTTTGTTAAAAACTAAGATACAAACACATTAGTCGCGGCCTCCACTGCTTCCACCTCCACATCTTGTCCCCCTGGAAGGTCTGCAGGGGCCATACGCCCATGGAGCAGTCACCTCCTGATAACAAGGCCTTCTCCTGGATACCTCCTGAAGGACCTGCCTGAGGCTGTTTCACAGCTAACTTTTTGTTTAATAAGTAGGAATATACTCTAAAATAACGATTAGAAGTATAGTATAGTAAATATATAAACTGGTACCGTAGTCGTTATCAAGTATTATGCACTGTGCATACTTGTATGGGCTTGAATTTTATGTGACTGGCTGGGCGGTAGGTTTGTTTACACCAGCATCACACCAGACACACAAGTAAATGCGTGGAGCTATGCCATCACACGGCGATGGGAATTTTTCATTTCCATTATGGTCTATGGAACCACAGTTGTATACGTGGTCCATGGTTGATGAAACATTATTATGTGGCGCGTGACTGTATTGATCACCCTCACTGATAATTAGAATCAGGGTCTTCCCCACATTAATAATATCGGTCACACATGAAACACGAATAGCAGCGTGGGTCAGTTCTCTGGCCAGCACGCCTTTCCTAAGTATTTGTTTCTTTTTGTTTCAGGTGTTTGTGGCCAGTCCTCACAAAACACAGCCTATTGTGGAGATTCTGTTAAAAAATCAGCCCAAACTCATTGAGTTTCTGAGCAGCTTCCAAAAAGAAAGGACGGATGATGAGCAGTTTGCTGACGAGAAGAACTACTTGATTAAGCAGATCCGAGACTTGAAGAAAACGGCCCCTTAACGAGCTCCCCGGCGCCCATCACAGTCATTCGTCTCATTTGTCCAGTTTGTACAACATGTCATTTCAAAGTCATCATTCTTGGGAAGACTTTGGAGGTGCCTATTTTTTCTGTTTTAATTGTTCTGGGTAGACAGAATATAAACATGTGAATGGAAAAAAATTAACCTAGAATAATATATTCATTTTAATCAAGTCTGTGATTATTTATGTGAAATCAGAGCCATTGTAGTAGATGTTGATAAAAGCAATTTTAACTTGCAGACGTGAGCCTCTGGTCACCATGAGCCATTAAATGGGAGCTCAAATGACAGGCATCACCAACTCCTCAAGGAGGACTGAGTTCTCAGGGGAGAACTGGGAATGGGGCCAGAGTGTGAAAGTGCTTTGCCCGTCTGTAGGTAGACACACAGATGGCTCAAGGCACCGAGAGATCCCAGAAAGTAACATTAATGTTTTCAGTCATTGTGTGTCCTTCGTTTCTGCCCAGTGTCTTTGAACTGAAATCATGCGTTCACACCTCTCGGGATCCAGTGGCCCCTCTCAGCTCGATCTCCCCTCACTCCCTGTCCCGCATTCCGTCCCAGCTCCTCAGCCTGGCCCCGATGCCTCCCATGTTCAGCTGAGCAAACGAGCAACTGAATGGGAACAGGATGAATCAACAAGGGTCCCAAGGAACAGGGGACCCACCGAGTGTGACCCGCTCACTGGAGAACTGCAAACACATGGCTCTGGAGAGAGTCACGGCTGTTCCATATTGACTTCCAGAGGTTAAGTGAGGGACAGAATAGTTCCTTCATAATTGTCATGGGTGAATGCTTCCTGCGGTCAGTGTGTTTTAGAGCACGAATCACCATAGTGGGGTGCCCAGCAGGCACAAAACCATGGGTCCAGGAGTCTCAGTGGGGAACTTTTATCAGTAGGAGGACATAACCATAGGAAGGAGAAATGATTTCATGTGTGGAAAAATTCTCAAATCAATACATATATTTTTTTCAGTTTGTTTTCTAATAAGCTGTCATTCTAGCATTGCTCATCATAGTCTTTAGTGAAAACATAGAAAACCTATACAATTTCGGTCCTGAATAGTCTCTTACAACTAGCATGATGGAGGTGTTAATTCATCTTCCTTATAAAAAGGCATGGAATCAAAAATATTTTAAAAGACCATGGTTTCATTTCAGACATCAAGCATCTAAAATGGGATTTTAAAGCAATATTTTACAAGACATTCAAAGCACAATTGTTGAGCTGTATTCTTTATATTTCAGTTTCTAAATCATGCACTGCCTTCCACAGGAACCCTCCCTTTTTACAATACTTGTGTGTTGTGTCCTTTTTCTTCAGCCAGATATTTCTCTGACAGAGAGGGGAAGAGAAATGCGTTCTCCAGGATTGGTACCCTTTGTAGATTTTGTACCTAAAGAATTACCAGGCAGGGCACCACCCTTGGCTAGGCCCAGGTGTGTGTTTCTTCCTTGCCAGGCATGGGCCCTGAGGCAGGTGATGTGGGGTCTGCCACACCTCCCGTTCCGGCAGCCGTGGCCTCTCTGACCAGTGCCCACATGGGAGGCAGCTGGCAGCTTGAAAACCCATACTCTGGTCATTGAAGTCAGATTACTTTTTTGTTTTTTTTTTTTTTGAGACGGAGTCTCACTCTTGTTGCCCAGGCTGGAGTGCAGTGGTGCGATCTCGGGTCACTGCAACCTCTGCCTCCCAGGTTCAAGCAATTCTCCTGCCTCGGCCTCCTGAGTAGCTGGGACTACAAGCGCCCACCACCACGCCTGACTAATTTTTGCATTTTTAGTAGAGATGGGGTTTCTCCATGTTGGTTAGGCTAGTCTCAAACTCCTGACCTTAGGTGATCTGCCTGCCTCGGCCTCCCAAAGTGCTGGGATTACAAGTGTGAGCCACTGTGTCCAGCCCAGATTATTTTTTATAATACTCCGTGACAGTCCAGAGTTGCTTCAAATTGCACTTTTCTGGTTTTGCTTATTTAATTAACAGATGAGTGTAAGTATAAAAAAATGTAGGGAAAATAAATAGCAGTGGAAATGTATTTGGTTGCTGAATACTGCTCCACAACATCTTGGGACATATGTTTTCCTTTGGAGAGCCAGGCCTTGTTATTATTCTTTTCTGAAAAAGAAAACATTTTATTTCCTTTGGGCTTGCCTTAGCTCTTTCTTAGCAAGCCATTATCCAGCTCAGTACCTTGCAAACAGAAAACTAGAGTCTGGGGTTTCGTTGTGATCTGAATTTGTAAGTTATTAGTGTGAAAGGGAGAGCAGGAAGCTCACAGTCAGATTTGTTTGCACAAAGTTCACTGTAAATACTGTGAGAATTGAATTCTGAAAAGGTCATATTTAACGATTTCAAAAGCCCATGTTTAAATAAAGACGGACTAAATAAAAGGTACCACACACTCCTTGGTTGGTTTCATTCCATTGCGTGTTGTGTGGCTGTGTTTGTTCTTGGCACCGTTACAGGCAGGGAAAGCTTTCTGCTGCCCCAGGACCCAGCATACCTTCCTGTATGCCCCACCAACCAGTGACCCTGCTCCCGTCCCATCGTCCAAGCGACACTAACCACCACTGACCAGGCAGCACCTACCGAGCACTAAATCTACACATTCCACTGTTGATGCTTCCCATACCCAGGGGTCTTTCCTGTTTTATAATTGAGGACATTGAGGTTCTGAGTGGTTGAACAATCCCAGATCTAGTGTGGGATACCCTAGATACAAACCCACAGTGGCCCGAGGCCAAATTCCTGTTCTCTCTCTCACCTTTATTATCAATGCTGTGAACTAGGGACAGTCCAGGGCGTCAGACACCACGTGGAACTCTCCCCCACTGCTGCCTGGGAGGCTCCCCAGCTGGGAGGGTCCTAGCGTGAGGCCAGCAGGGACTGAGATCATGATGTTCTTGGACCAGGCTCTTGGCTGGGGCCAGGCGTCTGCCCAGAAGTTAGGGTTGCTCCTGGAGAAAACACTCAGGAGCACCCTCCCCTTGGAAATGTCCCAGACCCTCAGCCTCATGGGTGGGCCTCCTTTGATGGCTCTGGGGGAGCAATGTGGCTGTCCAAGGAGGGGCTGAGAGCTTTCCACATCCCCCTTCACCAGCCAGACTGGTGTGTCTGCATTTCCCGTGAGACACAGCTGCTGGAGCCATAGCACAGTCTAGAAATTACCCAAGACCTGAAAGTGATTGTAACAATGTGAAGGAAAATGAAACACACATTCCTGGAATCATTTTTAATGTGAAAAGATAGTTGTTTCAAAATAGATTTACAAATCTTGCTTGTCTGTTATATTAGAGGAGATTAAGATTTTATGTCTTTTACTTGTTTACCATTTTATCCAAAAGAATATCATACATGTGGCATGAATGAGAACTATCTCTGCATGGGTGTTCTTTCAGGAAGGTTTTGGATATTTGATTGGGGGCTTATAGTTGGATAAAGGTCTGAGATACATACTATTGGGAGACCCTGAAAACCTAGACTTAGTCTACCTAAAAAGACTGAAAAGACTGAAGATGGATGTGAACAAGGTGTGATTTCATTTTTGAAGCATGGAGACTGCTGTTATGTAGCTGCCATAATGAAAGCAGAGCAAAGCTGAGTGTTTGGCCTGGTCTGCACTAAGCCCGTACAGACATCTCACTCAAGCCTCCACCTGATGGAGGGAAACTTGGACCACAGAGAGGGTGAGCAATGCCCTTCAGATCAGACAGCTGGCCACAGAGCCAGGATTTAGAGCCAGGGCTGACCCCAAGGTCCACATCTTTGTAAACCAGGCTGCAAATCCAGGCCCCTCTGCCTGTTCTTCAGCTCTGCACCCCAGGACAGATAAATTCATCTCCTCACGGCCCCCACAGGAAAAGGAATTCTGGATGCCAGTGCTAAAGGATAACTTGGTGGAAAGATTTTGAAAGTTAGATTCATTCGAGGGGGTAACTTCACTTGGTGGTTTGATGTTTGGAAGATCTCATTAGACCTCTGTGTAGTGTAGGGACACTCAGTCTTGAACTTCTCCAATATTTTGAGCAGTCCCTCAACTTGACATAGGCATTAATTTCAGATTGCAGTGGGGGCAGTGGCTCATGCCTCTAATGCCAGGGCACTTTAGGAGGTGGAGGCAGGGGATGGGGGCGCAGGTATGGCAGATCGGGATTGCTTGAGCCCAGGAGTCCGAGACAAGCCTAGACAACATAATGAGACTTCATCTGTACAAAATAAAATTAAATAACAAAATATAAAACCTTTTTTTTTCAGATTGCCATTCTGCATCTGCCTTTGTTTTCTTGGCTTCCTTTTTCAGTTGGACATAATATTAGCTTAGATTTCCTGACAGGAGTGATTGCCACCCAGCCAGCTATTCCACCATTTCCCAGTGGTCCAGCACCCGTGGGCCACAGAGGCTGAAGTTCATGGTGGATGCACATCCAATACCTGCCAGCATCCCCGCCTTTCCTCCCAACTTCCTCCTCAGGGAGGAGAATATACAGTTACAATACCCTAAAATAAAGTCACCATGAAAACACACAAAAAGTCGCAACTCCTTTATCACCGACTAATGTAACGTAGATATAATTTAATCACTCCATTGAGAGCCATCTGTGTTACCTTAAAATGCTGTGATCATGGGGCCCCTCTGGGAGAACATGATGCAATATATGTTAATCATTCATCCTTTAGGGAAGGTTGGAAAAATAGGATCACTTTTAGTTTTAGGTCTGATACTTGACGCTATAAAACAGCCAAAATATTTATTCAAGTACTCATTTATTCATTCATTTAACACCTGTTGAACTCATCCTCCTTGCTGGTTAGGGATGGATCCTGAGACAGGACACGGAGTGACACACCAGGATGACTGTAGGCCTCATGTGCCCTTGGGAGCTGGGGGGGTCAGAAGCCTTTATAAGTCGGTCTCTGCAGCTGGCCTTGGGCTGAGTCAGCAGAGAAGGGAAGATAGATGGGAGGTGAGGAGCCCGGGAGGAAGAGCAGACCCCATTGCCGACCCCCAGGACGTGTGGGACCTACAGAAGGGCGGCACCCTTCAGTGCAGAGC
Source organism: Sapajus apella (assembly GCF_009761245.1). NCBI lineage: Eukaryota > Metazoa > Chordata > Mammalia > Primates > Cebidae > Sapajus > Sapajus apella. Next base: position 16,793,676 of record NW_022436972.1, on the reverse strand, counting down.
CCCGGGACTGGGCCCACAGTGGCAAAACTGAAGAAGGAGGTGCAGGGAATGGGGACCCCTGACAGCAAGGGGAGCCAGAGGTCTCTGACAATGCCAGCCAGCTGTGACCACACCGGCTCCGCCCCAGTTCACTTCCCCTCACAGCTGACACTACTTGCTCTTGGGACCAACCCTAGTTAATCACCTCACCTGCTGGAAAGCTAATTGTGGAAACTCCTTCATGCTTAGTGAAACAGACACATGCAGATGCCCCCACGTGTTCTGCCCTGGGCGGACGCTGACATACACCCTCCTCCCCTCCTTTCCCATCTCGGAGACCTCAGACCCCTTTTTCCTTTGAAATGTCATCTACTCATGAGAGGTTTGTGTGGAGTAACTGGAACCACATGGACTTTGGGCACGGCCGCACCCGGACTGAAATCCTGGCTCCACGGCTAGCTGTTCCATCTCGAGAATCACCCAGCTTCCGGGAAACAGCCAAAAAGAGGACCAGACTCCCGGGATCGTCGTGGGAACTAACGAGGTAAAGTGGGTGAAGTTCCGGGCTCAGATTGGGTGCGCCCACGTTAGTCCAGTCACAAGAGCAAGAGATTCCCACTGCAGGGAGGGCAGGGGCACGAGGCGCGGCTGGAAATGACGAGGCGTGGGCGCCCGTGTCCAGGGCATGTGGGGATGCGAGGGCGGCGGGAGGGAGCCTTGAATGCCCAGCTAAGGGTCTGACGCCATCATTAAAGCGCTGGCGTTTATTCAGGAAGTGCCGTGAACACCTGCGTGTCTGGGCGGGAAAGCTCTGGAGGGAGAACGATGAGGGAGGGCGGGTTGATGAGCGCCTGCGGGGAGCAGCGAGGCCGGACTCAATGCTGCCGTCAGTCAGTCCCTCTCTAGATGCGTTAGAGTATTAACATCAGTCCTCAGAACCACCTTATGAGGCATTTACTGTGATTATCCTGTCAACCTAAATAACGAACAGAGAGAGGCTCTCAAAGAAAGCGTTTATTCAGGAGTAGGGCACTGCAACTGGAGTGTGCCTGCCATGGTAAAAAGCACGTGTGCCTTCAGGGACGTGAAGGAAGACAAAGGTTTTTAAAGGGAAAGAGGATGATATCATTGCTTTGAACTAACCATCCTTGGCTACAAGGGTCTATTGCAAGAGGGATGCCAGTCCAAGGCTGGACAGGCAGGTACTGGGCAGGTGTCGTCCTAGAAGCATTTTTTTCTGCAAGGTTGTGGTTTTCATAGTCTTCCGTGGTACTTTTTGTGATCGGGCATTTATGCACGAGAATCTTTCTCTTCATGGCCTTCTCCTTGTCTCTGTTTGTCAGGATTTGTTTTTAACAAAAGTGACTCCATTCTGATTCTGACATCTTTCACAATCGCAATATTACAGGTGTGGAAACAGACTGAGAGGGTTGCTCACCCAATTATACAGCGAGCAGATGGTGCTGCAGGATTTAAACCCAGAACCCAGAGGCAGCAGCCATAGAACTTGCGAGATACTTAGGACTTACTATTGATCAGGCGCAGCTGCACCATTTCTGGAGGACACAAGCCTGTGGCGTGGGTGACCTGAGTAGAAGGTGACATGCTTAGCCAAGATAGGGAGCCCGAGACGGGGGACAGAGGCACATTCATATCCTGTGCCTGGAGACATGGTGTGGTGATGTCCAGGCAGCCATTGGACAAATGAGTCTGGAGCTCATGAAAGATGTGGGCCAGAGGCACCCATTTGGAGGTCACTAAGATTTAGACAGCTGGGGGTTGCTGAGATTTAGGGAGCAGCTAGGGTCTGAGTGAAGAGGAAGTGATCCATTCCTCGCTGTGATTCAAATCTCAGGACCCACCACCCTTTCGCCTCCTCCACTTGTATTTTAACCTTATCTGAAACCTACATCCCACCTCAATGGGGGTGTGGGGGCAGCTGGGCAGCAGGGGGACTCCACAGGCCTCATGTCCTTTCTCCGTGGCAGTGCTCATGCTTTGCCTAGGTCTCCACCCAGCCTGGGTGCACTTAATATCGTCCCAAAGTCTGCATTTGATCCAGTTAGTTCTGAGGGCCAGAGCTAGTCATTCAGAGGCTTGTAACCCTGTTATTCCAGAAACCAGGCTGACAGTGTTTTTATAAAGTGCCATTAGGACAAAGGGTGGTGGAACTCCAGGCCAGGGCCTTGCTGTGTCACCCCAGCCCCACATTGGGAGGTCTTGGCCAGGTCCCCAGCATCAGTGACAGACGATGCTTATATAATCGCAGGACTCTTAGGGGAAAGGGGCAAGGCCCTAACTGCAGACTGGTTCCTTCTGCGGGGGGGTGGGGAAGCCTCTGCCCTTTTCCCCGGGGAACTAAGCATGACATTCTCATGGCCGTGACCTGCTGGCCTGGATGAATGAGGCTCTGTGCTGAGGGTGTGGGAGGAAGGAAGAGGGCGTGCCTGCAGCTGCCTGGCAGCATCTGGCAGCACCAGCCGTGCCCTTCACCTTGACCAGGGACCATTTCCAAGCTGAGTGGCTTTGTTCAGTTGTCAATGTGCTGTGCCCATCAGAATCCAGGTGTAGCACGCGAACAGGCTAGGATGCCAGGGAACGGGCACCCAGATGAGAGGACCAGGACAGGGCAGGTGTGACTGTTTCCCTTGCACCTTCAATTCTCCTCTTGGGTCTTGGCTCTTCTAATGTCCTCCCAAGTTTTCAGGTAGTTCCCGCACAAGACATGTGTCACCCCTCAAAAAAAAAACACCTTTTATCTCTTAGCTGCCCCCTCCAACCCCTCTTCCGTCTCTCTGCACTCCTTCAGGGCGAAACTTCTCCAATTTCTCCATGAGTGGGCTGTGCCTCCTCACCTGTGATGCACCCCACAACCCACCCATCTCTGGCTTCCCCACCTCCCTGGAAGATGCTCTTCCCAGGGCTCTCCAAGACCTCAGAGTCACTAGATCCAGTGGCAATTTCCTGTGCCCATCTGATCCCTCAGCAGCAGGTGACAGGGCTGGTGGCCTCTTCTCCAGGCCCTCTCCTCTCCTGCCGCCCAGGCAACCTCACACTCCTATGCCCTCTCGGCTCAGCCTCCTCCACCTCAGAGCTGAGCACCATTGTGCCTGGGCTCAGTCTCCTGCGCATCTCCTCTCCATCTCCCCATCTTCCTCCAAGACTTCAGGTCTGTGGCCTGTGTGCACCTGCCTGTGGCTCCCACCCCTGTGGCTCCAGGTTCTGAAATCCCCCCCAGTTGTACATGCCAGAAACCCAGGAAGGCATGTGAGTCCTCTCTGCCTCTCACCTCTCAATCCACCAGCATTTCTGCTTCTGAGACTTACATCACATCTGAGCAGCTCTCTGCATCGGCACAGCCCCCACCTGGACTGCACCCCATCTCTGCAATCGTCCAAAGTAATTTTTTCATAGGTCACATCTGGTCATGGTTCTCTCCTGCCCCCAAATCCTCCAGTGGCTTCCCTTGCTGCTCGGAATCAAACCCAAAGCCCTGGCCACTATCCTTAAAGCACACAGGACCCACAGGATCCGGCTGTACCTTCCTCCCACAGCAGTCTGGCTGCTTTTCCATTCCTCCCTAAGGGCCTTCCCCAACACCGTTCCTTCCGATGAGAATAGTCTTCCCCGCTTTCTTCACTGGCTGCTTCTTGTTCTCATCCTTGCTCTCTCAGCTTAAATACCCACTTATAGGTTTCCCAGGCCCAACACAGAATCCTCTCACCCAAAATACCAGCTGCCTCTCCAGTAGGGTGCAAACCTCCAGGGCAGAGGCAATGTCTGTTTCCCTTATGAATGTATCACCAGGGTCTGGCCCAGTGTCTGCGACATAGTAAATGCTCTCTCATGAGTGAAGGTTTGACTCATCTTTATAAAGCACAATTTCACTTGCCTCTTTCTCTCCTCACCCCCTGGGCCCCATCACACCTTCCAGGTGACCTTCCTTTCCTTCCCTCTCCCCTCCTGCCGGTGGCGCCTGCCATTCTGTCCTGTCACTCTGCCCTCTTTCTGCTCAGCTCACTTACATTCCTCTGTCCCCTCCTTTATTCCCTTCAGATGTCACCTTAGACCTTTATCATTTCTCATTTTGAACCAACCAGCAGCCATCCAATTTCCTTCTTCCTCCCTCCATTCCACACTAAGGCTGGAGTGACTGCTTTAAGATGCAAATAGGGGCTGGGAGCAGTGGCTCCTGCCTGTAATTCCAGGATTTTAGGAGGCTAAGGTGGGAAGATTGCTTGAGCCCAGGAGTTTGAAACCAGCCTGGAAACTGTCTCCACAAAAATAAAAATAAAAAATTAGCCAGGTGTGTTGGTGCATGTCTGTGTTCCCAGCTACTCAGGAATCTAAGGCAGGAGGATCGCTTGAATATGAAAGGTCAAAGATGCAGTAGGCCGTGATCATGCCACTACTCCCCAGCCTGGGTGATGGAGAGAGACCCTGTCTCAAAGTATATACATATATATATATATACATACACATATATAGCAAATATGGTTGTGTGGTCTCTGCTTAAAGTCTTTCTATGGCTCCCTATTGCTACCCGGAAGTGTTCCTAAGCCCCTTCATGGTCTCACTGTCCCCTGCCAACCACCTCCTCCTCCCTCTCCTTGCCCACGGATGCTATAACCATCTGCAGTCCCAGGGTGACACACTCTTCTCTGTGCACCGGCCCTGGAAACTCCAAACTCCATAAAATTCAACAGTGTTCACATTTCCTAGTTTCACTTCCAAGCGGCACCTGCATCAATTTCTGGAACATGCTGCTCTCTGGTGGCCAAAATAACAGTTTTTACTGTGTTTCCATGGGGCCCTTTCTAGTCACATTATCGATGACTTGGATGGGACACAAGTAACGCATTGATCAAATAAATGCCTGCGTGACACTAGTCTCTGAGAGCGATGCCTAATTAGTGTATGAAACAAAATTAACAAGCAGTAGGACAAGCTGCAGTGCTGGGTTCAATCTGACCATGGCTAGGTTTAATAAGGATAAATATAAGTTCTGTACCATGGTCTGCAAACAAACTCCATCTCTGCAGGTAGAAGCCTGGGTGCCCGGACAGGGGATTCTGATGACCCTGATGCCCTGTTGGGCTGCATCGCCTGTCACCTGGGCTCCTGCAACACCTCTCTGACTGGAGCCTTGGCCACCCTCCCCTACACCAGTCCTTCCTCCACGTGCTGGTGATCATTCCTGTGAATCAGGCCCCCCGGGGGAGCCATCTAGGGGCGTGCACACACGCTGCACCTGGAAGAGACACAGGCTGGGGACAGGTGTTAACACTTTGGTGGTCCTCGAGGTCCTGGAAGAGGATGGGGGGCCTGGAGAGAAAGCAAAGAAAGAGACGAGAGGACCCAGGAAGAGCCCTGGGAGGAAAGGAGAGGAGAGAGATAAGAAACACAAGATCAGGCCGAGACTGACAGGAGGGAAGTGTTATGAAGCCAAAAAAAGGAGAGTCTCCAGGCGGGCTTATGCCGCACACTGAAGGCCCAGGGCAGGGTTAGGCCAGTAGGAGTAGGGGAGCACCTTCCCACAGGGAGGGGGAGCAGAAAGACAGCAGTGGTTTGTGGAATAAACAGGAGGGATGTTGAGAAAGTTAGCGCAGGCTTCCAAGTAATGAAGGGAAAGGAACCCTGTGGGGTAAGGGAAGCTTTTTGAACGTTGGAGAAATGTATCGCTTAGAAACTGCAGCATAACCAGCCCCCTGAAACGCAGTCACTTAAATAACACCAATGTTTCCTGTGTCTGTGGTTTGGCTGGGGGTCACCTAATCTCGGCTAGGCTGGGTGGGATGGCTCTGCTCCAGGTGTCTGGTGAGGGCAGAAACACAAAGTGGAAACACACAGGCTTTTGGAGCCTCACGTCGGAACTTGCACGAGGACATTTCCACCTCATTCTATTGAACCCAAAGTCAAGAGGGATAACAAGTTCCACCTGCTAATGGAACTGGCAAAACGTGTGAAAGGGAAGGGTGAAACACCAGGGCCACCGATGCCTTCTACCATGGGAGACATGCGGAGTTGTAATGGAAAGAAAGAGGACATCAGAGGGAGAGGCTGGACAACATGAAATGCATATTGTGCTGGGCATGGTGGTTCACGCCTGTACTCCCAGAACTCTGGGAGGCCGAGGTGGGCACATTGCTTGAGTTCAGGAGTTCGAGACCAGCCTGGGCAACATGGCAAAAACCCCATCTCTACAAAAAATACAAAAATTAACCAGGCATGGTGACACGCACCTATAGTCCTGGCTACTCGGGAGGCTGAGGTGAGAGGATCACCTGAGCCCAGGAAGTTAAGGCTGCCGTGAGCGAGGATCAGCCACTGCACTCCAGCCTGGGCAATGGGAGTGACATCCTGTCTCAAAAAGAAAAGAAAAAAAAAATGAAGTGCATATTGGGAAAATCATGAAAGGCATTGAATTTGGAGCAGATTCATGTTCTGGCTCTGCCAGTAGTTAGCATTGTAGCCTTGGGTGAGTCGTTTAACCTGAGGCTCCATTGCATTATCCCTACAGTGGAAATGCTAAGCCCTGCTTCACAGTGTGAACATTAAATGAGGTGAAGTAAAAAGAGCTTCCCTGTAAAACGCAAACCTAGCTACAATGACGCAGTAAGTTTCCAGGAGAGGTGGGAGGCTGTCACAGGACTGCGGGAACACAATGGCTACTTTCAAGTACTCCAGAGCATTCCTGCGGTAGAGAAGACACAAAGAGGCCTGTGTTAAAGATGACGTCTGGCGACAGAAACGAGGGAGTGACGGGGGAGTAGTTTATGCCATAAAAATAACATGTTAATAACAAGGACAGGCCAGTGTGGCTTTAGGAGGTGGTGACTTCTTCATCACTGGGGATGCTGGAGCAGAGCCCTGTTGACCTGTCCCTTTAGGGGCGTGTGAAAGAAGAGATGCAACTGCTGACAGGTGGTTGGATCCATCAGCTGTGCTCAGGCAAGGGCAGCCCACCATCCCAACACGTGGCGGGGCCTTCTATTGTTGTGGAAATTTCTGGGTGATTGAAATGGCATTTGGTGGATGTGGGCCAAGGCTGCTGAACCTCCGGCAATGCTCAGGCCAGTCCTCATCAATGGCAATGCCAATGGTGCTCTGGTGCATAAACACTGGACTAGGTGAATTCAGAGCTCCAATTTTGAGAGTCCAAATAAATGCATGATCTATTTTCAGCAAATGTAACCAGCAAGCCCCCACTTTTTGCCGACGCCTCACTGCAATAATGGAAAAAGTTATTTGACTTCAGAAGTCTTAGCTGTGATTAAACAAGCAGAGTTACAACAGCGGAACACTGTAATCTATTTAAATAGGAAGGTTATACACACATGGTTATAAAAGTCACAAATACACATGACCATTATGTAACAGCTATGATAAGGCTATCAGGAGCATAAATCATCGATTATTCTACCAGATATGTAACAAGAGCCAACTACTCTGCTTGGAGACACCACAAATAAACACTGCACATTTTATGAGCTCCTCATTTGCTTGCTACTTAGGACAAAAAAGGGGTCTCTGGAGATCTGTTTTCTTCAAAAACACTGGCCAGGCAGTTTGAACAAATACCTTCCTGTTTTCCATCAGCACTCATGTTTTCTTGATTTGGGGGCTTGGATCATAGTAGTAGATTCAGTAAATATTTGCTGTTGCTGTTTCTGCTGCTGCTGTTGTTTTTCTCGTTGACATGTTTTTATAAGAAATGCATGTGGCCCTTTTCTCATTAAGGCATTTTTACAAGAAATGCATGTCACCCTCTCTTCCCCGTTTATGCAGAACCTGTGTCATCAAAAGGCAGGGGGAGTGGGTGGCTGCAGAAGGGCTAGAAAGCAGTTCACCCTTCCTACAGGTGTCAAATGATTACCAAGTCACTGAACTGATTTCTTAAAATAATTCTCAGAATTGTCTGCAGGGTCCCTGATGGCATCTGATTCTGGCCTATCCCCAGGATATGGGGAGGCAGGAAGCACTGAGGTTGATTTATCACTTTGGCATCAACTTCAGCCAAGAAAGGTGGAACCTCCCTGGCCCATAGTCATCTTAAAATGTGAGCCTTCCATTCATCAACGTGGGGATGGTCTGGGCATTATTAGACTAGCTATCATGGGATGTGAAGCAGTCATCTTGGTCCACAAGATAGAGCTTCATTATAAGAATGGCAGGGCAATATGCTAGGAGCATGAGCCCCTGACAACTATGTGTAGCAAAACCACCTGATCAGATCATATTCTTCCACTGGAAAAAAACTGTATTAAAGTCATAATTATTTTTAAATTTCTCCATCACAGTAGCCAAACCTGTATGTTAACTAATAGAAATTCCAAACTGAGGAGTGTGGGCTTTGTCAATAATACAATGTCATATAAAACGTTTGGTTTTTTAAAATACAGAATGCTTTGCAAATTTGCATGTAATCTTTGCAGAAGAGCCATGCTAATCTTCTCCATATAGTTCCAATTTTAGTATGTGTGCTGCTAAGGGAGCACAAAGATTTTTTTTTTTTCAATTTCTTGGCTCTTAGAAATGATAAAATGTTTTTTATTTAAAATTTTTTTGTTTTTTGTTTCGAGAGAGTCTAGCTCTGTGTGCAGTGGCACAATCATGGCTCACTGCAGCCTCAACCTCCTGGGCTCAGGTGATCCTCCCACCTCAGCCTCCCAGGTAGCTGGGACTACAGGCACATGTCTCCATGCCTAACTTTTTATATTTTTGGTAAAGACAGGGTTTAACAATGGTGCCTCAGCTGGTGTCTATCTCCTGGGCCCAAGCAATCCCTCGGCCTTGGCCTCCAAACTGCAGGGTGTAAGTGTGAGCCACCACTCCAGCGTAAAATTTTTTTAAAAAAAAGAAAAATAGTAGCTAAATTAAGACAGTGGCAGTGAGAGTAGAAAGATGAAAAGGAAAGGCATTTTGGAGACTGAAGCGACCCAGTTGGACCAAAGAGAAAGGTAAGGATTTGAAGTTTTAAATCTTAACCACATAGAAGATGCCTACACTGACTTTAGGAGGCCAAGGTGGGCGGATCACTTGAGGTTAGGAGTTCGAGATCAGCCTTTCACCAACATGGTGAAACCCCATCTCTACTAAAAATACAAATACAAAAATTAGCTGGGTGTGGTGGCATACACCTGTGGTCCCAGCTACTTGGGAAGCTGAGGCACACGAATCACTTGAACTTGGGAGGCAGAGGTTGCAGTGAGCCAAGATGGCACCACTGCACACTCCAGCCTGGACAACAAGCAAGACTCTGTCTCCAGAAAAAAAAGAAGATTGTATGTGCCTTCAAGAAAACAATGGCAAATAGAGCATTATTGCTTGAGGACTCACCTTAGTTATATAAATTTTCTTCCTTTAAAAACTTTTTGTAAAGACCAACAATTACAAACCTATCCTTAACATTATTTATATGTTTAAATTGGATGCAATAACAAACTTAATCCCAATTGAAAGTCAAGTTTTCCAGAAAGCAGATTTAACAATTATTTTTTGGTTAGGCTTAAAAAAAAAAAAAAAAAAAAAAAAAAAGGTATATTCATACCGCCCAATTACTGCATTCTTTTACTTACTCATTGAACAATTATATTATCCAATGTATGCCAGGGACTATTTAGGTGAATGAGATACAAATGTTTTAGCATCTGTATCTACATGCTAAACATCAGCATTATCTATCAGTGACCTCCTACTGTTACTGATGTTTCTTATTCAGGATCTTTCACTTGATCTTGGTAACTTTTACTGACATGTACTTTAGCTATCAAATCAACACTACTTTATTGATAACTGAATTCTTGCAACTTAAGTTTTATAAGGTTCTTCAATAAAAAAGGAATTAAACATTTATTTTATATTTATTTATCTATTTTGAGTTGGGATCTCACTCGATTGCCCAGGCTGAGTGCAGTGGTTGGCTTCCCGCAGTCTCAAATCCTCATTTCCACCTCCCCAGTAGCTGGGACTATAGGCACATGCCACCACATTTTTGTTTTTTTGGGGTTTGTTTTTCTGTAGACAGGAGTCTCACTGTTGCCCAGGCTGGTCTTGAACTCTTGGATTCAAGCAATCCTTCCTCCTTGGCCTCCTAAAGTGCTGGGATTGCCGGCATAAGCCATGGAGCCCTGCCCAAAATTAATTTTAAATACATCAATTAGGCCCTGTGCGGTGGCTCACGCCAGTAATCCAATCACTTTGGGAAGCCAAGGGGAGCAGATCACCCAAGGTCAGGAGTTCTAGACCAGCCTGGCCAATATGGTGAAATCCCATCTCTGTCAAAAATATAAAAATTAGCAGTGTATGGCCGATGTCTGTAGTCCCAGCTACTCCAGAGGCTGAGGCAGGAGAATCGCCTGAACCCTAGAGGCAGAGGTTGCAGACAGCTGAGATCGCGCCATTGCAAACCAGCATGGGCCACTGGTTTGAGTGAGACTCCATCTCAAAAAACAAACAAACCAACCCATCAATTATGTTACTGTTTGTTTTGTTTGGGTATTCCTGATGCGAGATGTCTATATTATGTATTGTTGATTCAGTTGTTCATCAGTTAATACTGAATAACTGAAAACCAAGCTCAAGGCAATAGTATATCAACTTTCTTTTCATGCATGTCAAACTGCTAAATCTGCCACAAAATATTAGCCTTTCATCAGCGTGGTTTTCAGATCCAATACATTTTCCCCTCAAATAAAAGACAATGCATGCCGTCCACAATTAAAAAAAAAAAAAAAAGGAGGAAGGAAAAAGAGGTTAATTCTATCTCCTTCCTCCCACCTCAAAAACAGCGCAGAAATTAAGGTGGTTTCCCTAACAAAGCCTCCATCTGCTCGATGAAGCTCGAGGAAGCATGTCATGGCAGACCCAGAGTATCTTCAACATATCTCACCAGGGAAATCAATATTTGACAAAATTCTTCCTTCACGTCCCCCGTTTTCTGCAAGACCACCACTTTCTAGCTAAAAAAAAAAAAAAAAAAAAAAAAAAAAAAAAAAGAGAGAGAGCTGCAGGAATTCTTGGCTGCGCACTAATGAACAATCTTGCCCAAACGCAGAACTTGACGCCTATTCTTACCAAAGAATGGCCTTAGTCAAAGAGTAACCCCCCGCGAAGAGCTAACAGTTTAACAGCTGCTCCCTCGAAAATGTCAAAAGAGGAAGTCTCTTTTGAATCTGAGGATAGCAGTGAGGCACTCCCCTTCTATTACCAGCTTTGTTCCTTTCTCAATCAGGCAGTTCATCAGCTAGACTCTTTTGTCAAAAGGGGTTGATGGTCAGAATCTCTGCGAGACAAAGATTCCAGAAAGAGCACCCTGGAACCAAGCAATTAATGTTAAGGCATCAAAGACCCCGCCCAGCTCCCACAACGACCAACAAACCATAGCCTGGGATCTCTACTATTACCACCATCACCACCACCACCATCCCTCGCTCTCTCTAGCCAGGGATGAAACTCAGGCCCAGGAAACCCATCCTTTCCGCGAGTGAGATGGCGCCGGGTCTCCTCCCTTAGGCCTCTCCTTTACCCCAGCGTCCTCCCGGGACCCCTCCACTACCGCAAGCCGCGTGAGTTTTCTACCCCTAAGAAGCCCAGTCCCAGCCACACACAAGATGGCAGCACCAAACCTACTGGAGGAAACAGTCGCGCTATCACACAAGGGATGCCGGCCTCTCGACTGCGAGTAACCCAATTGGCCCAGCCAGAGAGCGCGAGTCAAGCCAAGAGCGCTGGCAGCCAATCGGGAGGCGGCGCGTTCAGACGCCACTGCTGTGCCAGAGGTAAGTGCGCCGAGTCTCTGAGGAAAGACCCAGTGGGGAATGCGACCAATCAATGGGTTACTAGCTGGGTGGTGGGACGGCCAGCGTCCGACTCCTCCCCTGTAGTGATCGCTTTAGGTGGGTCTCCCTTGTCCTGGGCGGACGTTCCGCCCTCCCCTGTTCCCGGCGGAGGCGGGGCGGGACTGTTGTGGTTGAGGTAAAGGCTGGTAAATGGTAAAGTACTTCCCGGCCAGAGGGCACCGGGGCCGGGAGGGCTGAGCGGCTCGGCGTCGGAGGAGAGCCCCACCCGTGGAGGAACCTAGCCTCGCCAAGCGAGCGGGCGGAGCTCAGTCCTCAGGTCAGGCGGGCGGAGTAGAAAACGCGGCGGAGCCGGGTGAAACCACGGCACCGCCATGGGTGGCCCCCGACAATTCCTCTAGCCGGGCGGTCGGAGGACCTGAAAGCGCCGCAGAGCCCTCGGCCGCCCGAGCAGGGAATGGACCCCAGCCCTTGCAGCCTCCCTTCTCTGGGCACCCACGTGCAGTCCTGGCTGTAGAAGGAGCCGCGGGCACAGAGTTCTCAACCCCCATTTCAGCCTGTCTGTCTGTCTGTCTGTCTTAGGGAGCAGCCTTAATGAGAGGTGATTCCTAAGCTGCTGGGAACCTGAGGCTGTCAAAAGGACGGCAGGAAATGGACAGCAGTATAAAACCCAGAAGCAGAACTTGAAGGTTTAACCAGTAGCCCATTTCACAGGTAAGATTACACGAGCCCATAAATGCAGCAAGAGCAACATTCACCCAAGATCACAGAGTTCAGATTAGATAGTAACACTTCCTGATTCGCTATCAGCCACAGCCCAATAAGTAATTAAGTAAGGAAAAATACTGTGCTCTTCGGCATGTGGAAATCTGCAGTGAGCTCTGTAAATATTAACGCATGAGGCCAAAGAGAGGAGTAACTTTGAAGAGGTCAGATGGGGTAATCAAAGCATAGGCTCTGAAACCAGGCTGTCTGGTTCCATATTTTGTCTACTTAACGGTATGGAGTGCCTTAGCTTCCTCATCAGCAAACGAGCTGCTAATTTAACCCACGTGACTGTTAGGGGGCTTAAATAAGAACACGTGAAGTATTTAGAAGAGTGACTGACCCGTGGTTCTTAATAAATGTTTATTGCTGTCATTATAATTAAAACGTCAGAAGCCGAGAGGAAATGGTGTGTTTTTAAAGCCTATTTTTAGAAACGAAAAGGAACCATACACTGAAGCAAAGCAGACTACCTTAATTATTTTTCTGCCAAAATGAAAAAGAAGGGTTAAAAGTTTTTTAAGCCCATTTACTCTGAAATATTAACACCAGTTGTCTCTGGATGATGAGGTCGTGTTTAAATTTTCTCCTTTATGCTTTATTGTATTTTGTAGATTTTCTGCAGGGAACATGTTTTACTTTTGCCAGTTCAGTTTTCAAATTTTCAGGTGTGAACGCTGGTGAGAGCTTTTTAAAAACAAAGCTTTGGGCTGGTCGCTCACGCTTGTAATCCCAGCACTTTGGGAGGCAGAGGCGGGCGAATCACCTGAGGTTAGGAGTTGGAGACCAGCCTGACCAACATGAAACCTGTCTCCACTAAAAATACAAAAATTAGCCGGGCATGGTGGCATGCACCTGTAATCCCAGCTACTCGGGAGACTGAGGTAGGAGAATCGCTTGAAGCCCGGAGGCCCAGAGGCGGAGGCTGCAGTGAGCGGAGATTACACCACTGCACTCTAGTGTAGGTGACAGAGCGAGACTTATCTCAAAAGCAAACAAACACAAAGCTGTGGTCAGCGAGGTGGCTCACACCTGTAATCGCAGCACTTAAGGAGGTGGAGGGGGGTGGATCGCTTGATCCCAGAGTTTAAGACCAGCCTGGGCAACATAGACCTCGTGTCTAAAAATGTAAAACTTGCTGAGTGTGCTTAGTTGGAAGTATAAATTGGTAGAACCTTTCTGGAAGAAAGTTTGACAGTATGATATGAAAAGCTTTAAAATTGGCAGTTCGTTTTTGAACATTTATATATGCTTAATTTTTTAAAATTAAGTACACTTTTACATTCTTTTACAAAATTGATACTTTGTAGATAAAGAGCACAATCCAGATTTTGGCCTTGAGTTATTCCTTAGGTGTCAAGATTATACTTACCTCATAAAAACAGTTGAGTAGCCTCCTGTATTCTTCCTGCTTGAAAGTTCCTATATGATAAAAAAATTCTCTGTTCTTGTATGAGGAATGTTCCCTCACTCCTCTTCCTCCCTACTCCTGCTGGAGACTTTGATACAGAGCTTTCAGGTGCTTTTTAATACTTACACCTTTTAATACTGTTACATATGCTATATAGGTGAATATATATACATTTCTAATTTTTTAGTGGAAAAGTATCATACTACATCATTCTGTAGCTTTACTTCTTGACAGTGATCCCACTACTGATCAGCACAGGAGTTTTGATCTGCTCAAATATTTTTAGTGGAAAAATATCATACTACATCATTCTATAGCTTTATTTCTTAACAATGATCCCACTACCCATCAGCATGGGAGTTTTGACCTGCTCTGTTTATAGCTCATTATGTTATTTATGGATCATTTCTTCTACCTGCTGCATAGTGTTCCATTGTATGACTGAACTGATCCGTTAAAATACTTTTCTGTCTCTTTTTACTGGTCTTTATGTTAAATCCTATTTTGTTTGATGTGTGCTGTATAGCACATTTTATTGCCAATCTCTTGAGGACATTAGGTTTCTAGTTTTTCACCATACAACAATGCTGCAAGGAAAATCTTGGTGTTTTTTTGCGCACATCTGCTATTTCTCCAGCATATATACCTAAAAGTGGAATTGCTTGGTTTTAGGTTGTGAACAATTTTAGTTTTAATAGGTCATGCTAAATTTGCCTTCAAAATACCTCTTCTAATTTACATGTTCCACAGGTAGTACATGAGAGTTGAGTTTTCCTACAGTTTAGACTAACATGAGATGTCTTCTTCATTTTTGCCCATGTGATGGCTGCAAATTATATTTTTAATTTTAATTCTGTGATCTAAGATTGAAGTGTCTATTACATCTTTATTATATGTTTATTAACCTATAATTTATATGCATTTCTGTAATTTCTTAAAACCCGTTTAAGTTCTTTATGTGTCCTCAATACTATATTTTTGGAAATCTCTTTAGTGTCTGTGGTTAATTATACCTCCTTTTTGTTACTATTGTTAAAATATGTTAAAAACATTTTCTCTCAGCTTCTTGCTTGGCTTTGACTTTTTGTTAACTTATTTGTTCTACAGATAGATTTTCCTCCGCCAATCTTTAGGTCTCTTTTTATCTTATTGAATTTCTCTAAAACTTCCAGTACAATATTGAATAAAAACAGTGATAGCAAGTGTCTTCATCCTGTGCCTAATAAAAATTCTCCTAATGTTTCATCATTGAGTATGACGTTTGCTGCCATTGAGTAGGATGTTTTGGTAGATAGCCTTTATCAGATTAAGAAAGTTCTCTTTTTTTTTTTTGAGACAGAGTTTCACTCTTGTTGCCCAGGCTGGAGTGCAGTGGCACCATTCTGGCTAACTGCAACCTCAGCCTCTGGGATTCAAGCAATTCTCCTGCCTCAGCCTCCCTTGTAGCTGGGATTACAGGCGTCCACCACCATGCCAGGCTAATTTTGTATTTTTAGCAGAGACAGGGTTTCTCCATGTTGGTCAGGTTGGTCTCTTAACTCCTGACCTCAGGTAATCTGCCTTCCTTGGCCTCCCAAAATGCTGGGATTACAGGCATGAGCCACTGCTCCTGGCCAAAAGTTCTTTTATTCCTAATTTGCTAAGGGACCCCCTACCCTCCATGAAATAGTTAATTTTATATTGAATTGTTTTGTTTTTCTGCACGAAGTAATAGTGTTCCTCCATTTGTCTGTTAATATAGGAATTCACATTGATAAATTTTCGTGTTAAACTTTTTGGGTATTCTGGCTACTGCTGGATACCTTTATTTAGTATTTTTCTGTCTAAGACCCAGTATCATATTTTGGCCTTGAATTTTTTTCTTGCATGTCAAGGTTATGCTTATTACATAAAAAAAAGTTGAGTAGCTTCCCATATTTTTCCTGCTTCAGGGCAGTTAGTATATGATAAGAATTATCCGTTCTTTGAAGGTTTTGTACAATTCATCTGTACAACTTTATGGACCTAGTGCACTAACAGTGAGGGGTGGGGATGTGTGGCACACGTCTCTAGTAATATCTTCAGTATTTTATTTTTATACTTACTTTCGGATTTTTACTTATTGAGCCTATTTGGTAATTTATATCTTCCTAGAAAATTGTTTAGTTCGCCAGGCACGGTGGCACATGCCTGTAGTCCCAGCTACTCGGGAGACTAAGGTGGGAGGATCACTTGAGCCCAGGAGTTCTGGTCTGTAGTGCTGGATGCCTGTCGGATTTCCGTACTAAGTTCGGCATCAATATGGTGATCTCCTGGGAGCGGGGGACCACCAGGTTGCCTAAGGAGGGGTGAACCAGCCCAGGTCGGAAACGAGCAGGTCAAAACTCCCGTGCTAATCAGTAGTGGGATCACACCTGTGAATAGTCACTGCACTCCAGCCTGGGCAACATAGTGATACCCGTCTTTAAAAAAAAAAAAAAAAAATTCAGCTTGTCTTTGCTTTCAGGTTCATTGGCATAAAACTGTCTGAATTTTAAAATGTTTAAAAATCTCTTCAGTAGCTAGAGAGAGATTATTCATTATTATTTTATTGTTCTTTTCCTAGCTTCTTTAATTGAATGTTTAAGTCAATATTTTCATTTTGCTAATAAAATTTATTTAAGGCTTAAATATCTCTTGGCATGCTGCTTTGGCAGAATCCTTCAGGCTTTGAAATGTGTTATTTCAACCGATCACCATTTCTAAGTGTTCTTAAATTTCTCCTTTGATTTCTTCTGTAAACGATATATATTATTTGGGAAATTTGATTTTTTAGTTTCCACAGGTAGTGTGGGGTGGGGTGTTAATTTACTACGTTCAGTGGCTGTGCTCTGTATAAACATTCTTTTGGAATTTGTTGATAATTTCTTTAGTTCTTATATATAGATTTTGTAAATTTCTTTTTTTTTTTTTTGAGACGGAGTTTCGCTTTTGTTACCCAGGCTGGAGTGCAATGGCGCTATCTCGGCTCACCGCAACCTCCGCTTCCTGGGTTCTGGCAATTCTCCTGCCTCAGTCTCCTGAGTAGCTGGGATTACAGGCACGCGCCACCAGGCCCAGCTGATTTTTTGTATTTTTAGTAGAGACAGGGTTTCACCATGTTGACCAGGATGGTCTCGATCTCTTGACCTCGTGATCCACCCGCCTCGGCCTCCCAAAGTGCTGGGATTACAGGCGTGAGCCACCGCGCCCGGCCGATTTTGTAAATTTCATGCTTTTCCTCTCACAAAAAGTATTTTCTGTTGTATGCAAGGTTCTGTACATTCTTTGGATTAAGCTTGTTAATTTATATGTCATTTAAATCCTTTATACCCTGATTGTTTACCCACTTTATCTGTCAGTTTCTTAGATTTGTTACTTTCCTACCAAATTGTGGATCTGTGCATTTTCCTTTTATTTAAATTTTGCTGTATATATTTCAGAGTGATGTTATTTGTACATAAAGATTCATGAATATTAAATCTTAGGGTGAATTGTTTTGTCAGCGTAAAATATTTGTGTCTTTTAATGATTTTCATATTAAACTCTTATTTGATAGGAATTTATGTTCTTATAGTTGCAGATGTGTCTTTTTCCAGAGGCTTCATTTTCAACCTTGCATAACATTTTGTGTAATTTAAGTGGGGCTCTTATTTTAAAATATCATATCTAGGTTTTGCTTGCCATCCAATCTGAGAATCTGTCCTTTAATAGGTAAGGTTAACACATTCACCTTTATTGTGATAATTGACATATTTTGGCCTTATTCTTGTCATTATTTAACATGCTTCTCTTTGTATCTTTTATATCTTATTTTTCCACTTGTTTTTTGAGACAGAGTCTTGCTTTGTTGCCCAGGCTGGAGTACAGTGGCATGATCTTGGCTCACTGCAACCTCTGCCTCCTGGGTTCAAGCCATTCTTCTGATTCAGCCTCCCAAGTAGCCCAGATTACAGGTGTGCACCACCACAGCCAGCTAATTTTTGTATTTTTAGTAGACACGGGATTTTGCCATGTTGGCCAAGCTGATCTCAAACTCCTGACCTCAGGTGATCCGCCCACCTTGGCCTCCCAAAGTGCTGGGATCACTTTTATTTTTATTGAGGTTAGCACCAAGTTTTCTTTTTGTTCAGTTTTCTTTTAGTAGATTAACTTTGCATTTCAACACAGTACTTAAATTTATATTTTCCTAACAAAGTATACATTTAGTTAGTATTGATATGGCCCCTGTAAAGAATAATTTAGCATGCTTCTACTTTGCTTTCTCTGATCTTAAAACAATCCCTTCAGTCTCTCCTCCAGAAAAGAGCATAATCTCTCAGGATATCTTCAAGAATTTGTGTTTCATTTGGTATTAAAATTCAGTTTAATCTATATTGAACATTAATGTGTTTTACTCATTTACTTGCTCACCATTGCCTCTTATACCTCAGTGCTTTCTTATAGGTTCATTTTTCATCATCAGTTGCTTATTTCTTTCACAGAATCTCTGAGTGACTCTTTGAATGTCTGTAAATGTCTTTTTCATCATTAGTATGGAAAGATAGCTTGGCTGGATATAGAGTTCTGGGTTCATTACTGACTTTCCTTTAACATTTTGCGTCTGACATTTCTGATGAGAAATCTCATTACTAGTCTGATATACCTTCCTTTTAGATAATCTATATTTTTTCTGGAAACATCTAAGACTTTGTGTTTTTGATGTTCTGAAATTAGTCTGATGATGGTTTGTCTGGTGTTGGATATTAAGAATTTTATCCTGGTTGACACTCAGTGGATTCAGTATGCTTATGTGTTTTCCAGTTCTGAGAAATTCTTGGTCATTATTACCTCCTCTCCATTTTCAGTTGTGTGCCTCCTCTTGTTTCCTTGCTCTGTGTTCTTGGTGAATTACTCAATTCAGTCTTCCAGCTTACTAACTGGCTCTTCATGTGAGTCTGTTTTGTCATTCATTCATCTATTGAGTTTATTTCAACAACTGTTTTTATATCCAAGATATCTAATTGGCTTTTCTTTTCCCCAAAATTGTATATTATTTCGTGGATGAGATTTCCTTCTTTAGCTCAATCTCTTTCATAGTGTACTCTTCTTAAGATGTTTGAGGACTCTTAGTTGTGCATTCATCTCCTTTGAGAAGATTCCTACCCATTCTTTTGCTGCTGTGATTGTGGTTGGCATCATCTCCATAGCTTCCCATCTGTTTCCCTTCCCCAGAAAGGCCTCACAGACTTGGCCCTTAGAGAGTTCCCTTTTTGTTTTCAGATGGCTATATATTTTTTTAAAATCTCCTGACATTTCCATGGTTTGTTGTGGAAGTAGCAGAAGAATTTACCATAGCTTGGCTAACATCTTGAAAATTAAAATTGTTGATCTGTTTTTGACCTATTAATTCTATCTCTGGTTATGTTATCCTAGGGAAATTGCCAGAGATATGTATAAAGTCTATTTATTCTAGCATGATACTAAAATTAATAATTATAAAGGAAAACAATCTAAATATCCAATATAGAGGTTTATATTATTCATTAATACTTTATTAAAATTTAATTATTAAAATATTTAATACACTATAATGTATGAGTTATTAACCAAAGTATGTTGTACAGCCAGTTGTATTATATAAAAATACTAATGATGGAGGAAAATGCAGGAAATGTTTTTAATGAAAAATTATTTAAAAATTATATACACTAAAATTCAGATTCTGTTTTAAAACTATATTCTGAAAGAATAACAATAATTGGTAGTATTTCTTGATTCTTTCTTGTGTCATGCACTATTCTGTGTAATTAAGTCTTGTCTTCAGAACAGCCTGTGAGGTAGTTAATATTATTATCCCCTATTAAAGTTTTTATAAAGGACTTATAAAATGGAGATAGTCGAATTGTCAGTAATGTAAATATTAACAAATATATTAAATATGGGTGGTAGGATTATGGGTGAGCCTCCTCTAATATTCCTAAGTTTGATACTTTACATATTTTTTCCAGGTAACATGTTTTTTGTAATGGATAATGCTGTTTTAGAAGAGCAAACTGTTCTAACTATATCTTCTTTACACACACACACGTATATATAGTCCTTTACAAATATACACTGTTCTTGTTTTCTTTACAGAATGTTTCATACATTTGTGGACCAAAAGATGGAGTTGGTTTTATTTTTAAAAAGATAATGTTAACGATCTGATACCACTACAAATATTCACGTGATGAAGGTGCATGGACTTGTCTTTTGGTTGGACTATCACTCATTTTTGAAAGTTTCTTCAGCCACAATTTCTATTTGAATCAGATTTAGAATGGTATAATCATATCTTTTGTCTGAGGACTGCAGATTTCATAGAGACCACAGTTGGATTCCAGTGATACTCTTCAATCAAAGTGATTTGATAAACCTAATTTTGAAGCATTTTATATTTATAAACATCAAATGATGGGAGAAAAAAATGGTAGGTTGAAGAACACATTGTTACACTTTATGTTTAAAAGTTTGTAGACAATGTAAGCTGATGAGGAATTTTCAAGGTTTTGCATTACAAGGGACTTTTCTGAATTGGACTTAAAGCTTTATTCTCATAGCCACTAATTTTGACTGTCTTTATCATTGATTGTGAATCAGTAATACTCGTCAGTACTTTAGTGTACTTTTTAAAATATTGACTTTATTTTTTGAAAAACTTTTAGAGTTACAGAAAATTGAGAGGATAGTGCAGAGTTCCAGTAAACCTAGTACCCAGATTTATCTATGATTAGCATTTTACATTTGGGTGCTACATTTGTTACAATTAATGGACTAATATTAGCACATTATTATTAACTGAAGTCCATAGTGTATTCACGTTAGTTTTTATCTGATGTCTTTTTCCATTCCAAGATCCCATCCAGGACACCACGTTACATTTACTTGTCATGTCTGCTTAGGCTCCTCTTAGCTGTGGTAGTTTCTCAGACTTTTCTTGTTTTTGATTTTTGGGGGATTTTGTATTCAAGTATTTTGTAAGATACGCCTCTGTTGGAATTATTATCTGATGTTTTCCCATAATTTGACTGGAGTTATGGGTTTGGGAGAGAGTAATCTCAGACATAAAATGTCATTTTCATTACATCATATCAAGGGTACATGCTATCAGCATGATTTCTCAAAGTTGATATTGAGCTTGATCAATGGAGCTTGAGCCGGCTAATGTAGGTGGTGTTATCAAATTTCTCCACTGTAAAGTTACTCTTTTTCTCCCATTCCCTGTTGTACTCTTTGGAAATAAATCACTATAGGCAGCTCACACTTAAGGAATGGGGATTTATGCTCCCCATCCTTAAGTATGGAATATCTACATGAATTATATTTGGAATATTTCTGCAGGGGAGATTTATCTCTTTCTCTTCTTTCCCATTTACTTATTCAGTTAGTCATTTATATCAGCATGGACTCATGGCTATTTATACTTTGAGTTACAAGCCAGCACTACTTTATTTATTTTGTTTTTCAAATTGTCCTGGGTTTGGCTATTGGGAGCTCTTTCAGTTGGCTTTTTTTTTTCTTTTAGATGGGATCTCGCTCTGTCATCCAGGCTGGAGTGCAGTGGCACAATCATGGCTCACTGCAACCTCTGTCTCCTGGGTGCAAGCAATTCTCTTGCCTCAGCCTCCTGAGTAGCTGGGATTACAGACATGTGCCACCACGCCTAGCTAATTTTTGTACTTTTAGTAGAGACAGGGTTTTACCATATTGGCCAGACTGGTCTCACACTCCTAACCTCAAGTGATTCACCCACCTCGGCCTCCCAAAATGCTGGGATTACAGGAGTGAGCCACCACACCTGGCTCAGTTGGCTCTTGTGTCCCTTTGATATACTCCTATCAGTGTAGGTATTTTTTATTTGTCTTTGTATTATAGCACTTCCTCAATTTTTTTTGGCACTCAAAGATTGCTCTAGGTTCATCTATATTTCTTGTCCATCTTAGTCATTTCTTAAATAACCTATGAATACTTTTATTGGAAAATGGTATTAGAAACCAGGATGGTAGGTGTATCTGTTGTTACTGGAGTGTCCTTGTTTATAAGGCCTTTCCGCTGGCAGAGCAAGGACGTATATATGTATACTAACATATATATATATATACACACATGTCTATAAATATTTTTATATGTAACTGTATTTGCATTAAGCTAAACATGAAATTATGCTGATGTTTCCAACTCTAATCTATTACCACATGGATCATTCTAGTCTCCTCTCCTTATCTGTATATTCCTACTCCAGTAGTAAAAAAGCTTAGTTCCCGTCACCCATCATCCATTTACTTAATCGTTCAATTTCAGTATATATATATATGTAGCAGTATCAGAATTGTCACCCTTAGCCAGGCACTGTGGCTTATGCCTATAATCTCAGCACTTTGAAAGGCCAAGGCCAGGAGTTCAAGACCAGCCTGATCAACATAGTAAACCCCTGTCTCTACTATAAAAAAAAAAAATAACAATAATACAAAAATTAGCTGGGTGAGGTGGCGCATGCCTGTAATAGAATCCCAGCTCTTCTGGAGGCTGAGGTATGAGAATTGCTTGAACCCAGGAGGCAGAGGTTGCAGTGAGCTGAGGTCATGCCACCAGGTCTTGCCTGGGTGACAGAGCAAGACTGTCTCAAAAAAAAAAAAAAAATTGTTAACCCATTCCCAGATGGGAAAATACTTTATAAACTGGAGTACAGTAAGTAAGTAAGTATGTGCTGTTACTTTTGCCTTTATCTGTGCAGACCCCACTCATTTCCAAAGTTTCTTATGTTAATACCTTTTCCATCCAGCCCTTAGTGAAGTTGTTTATACTTTGTAATACAGTTAGATTTTCTTCACAGTCTGTACTCCTTACTGAGATCCCTGACATCCTAAATAATTTGTTAAATTTATATACATTAAAGTTCATTCTTTGCTCTTTAAAATTCTGTTTATAACTGCATAATATCATGCATCTATAATTACAGTATCATACACAATAGTTTCAGTGCTTTTAACATAATTGTAATGTATAGATTGTTATACAGATCATAGTATTGATTTCACCAGACTCTGATCTAAGCCAGTGGTTCTCAAATTTTTTTTGGTCTCAGGATGACTTTATACTCTTTAGAGTATCTAAAAACCCAAAGAGTTTTTGTTTATGTGGGTAATATCTGTTGATACTTACTGTATTAGAAATTGAAACTAAGAAGCCTCAAAAAAAAAATATTAATTGACTCTTTTTCTTTTTTAGCGACGGGGTTTCTCCATGTTGGTCAGGCTCGTCTCAAACTCCTGACCTCATGTGATCCGCCCTCCTCGGCCTCCCAAATTGCTGGGATTACAGACATGAGCCTCTGCACCCGGCTGGCTCATTTTTCAGAAAATAAATATAACATGTTGAAAATATAAATAAAAACTATATTCTAAAGCAAAAATATTAGTGAGAAGGATAACACTGTCTTACATTATTAGAAATACCTTTAATAATGGCTTATTAGATTCTCATATCTGCTTCTACATTCAGTCTGCTGTGATACGTTGCTTTGGTTGAAATGAATAAAAGACAAGCTTCACACAGACAAGCAGCTGAAGAAGGAAGAGTATTTTAATAGCTTTTCATCTAATTATGGATTTTTTTCTTTGTTGACTCCAAAACTCAACAAGTAGTCATTCGTTAAAGGTTAGTTGCAGCGTGGAATCTGACATATCGAGTTTTTTAACACTGTTACATTAAAATCCATTGGTCTATCTTGTACTTTGAGTAGATCTTTTACCATGTATGATTTTACATCATGTATTGACCACTTGTAAATATTGGTTAAGTAAATTATGCACATCTTCCAAATGTTGACACATTTAATCATACAATTTTAAAATCACATTTGTTAATATTGCTACTGATCTCATTTTAAAAGTGGTTAACTCTTTAGAAACTTTCAGGTTTGCCATGACAGATACCAGGTTTTCAAAGTTCTCATTTTTATTCTGTAGCTTGAATTTTGTCATTAGCAACAAATATGGTCAGTTTTGTCCTTCAGGTGATAGGCTTACTTTGCTCATATGCCAGAATCCCATGTCTGGAATACTGCAGTTTTATCAGTGGTTCTTTTAAGTAAAAATGGTTTTCATTTAAAAAAGAAAAAAAAAAATAGGTAGTTTAGCTTGTAAGTTGAACAATCCCACTAGTATTTTTCCTTGAGACAGCCATTATACTATAATGGCTGTACAAATGATTGTAATCATTTGTTTCATTAAAGATATTCTCAGATGAAATTGGTGGTGAAGATCACAATGACTTACTGATGGTTTGATTCACGTTAAGACACTAGCAGTTTTACTCACCAATGCCTTTGTACTGTCAGTTGATGTCACTACAATAGAAACAGCAAATGTCCTAATTTTTTAAGTAGTTTGTCCTAATTTTTTAAAATTTTCAAATAGTCCTTCATTTTTTAAATAGTTTGTCCTTATGTATTCTCTGAAATGATTTGGTGAGTCCTATGGGTCCACAGATCACATTTTGCTAATCACAGGCTCAAAGATACCTTAGAGTTCCTCTAGACCAATACCCTAAAGCTACTTAGTATATATGTTTCTGTGTTCTGAGCTCATTATTAATGTATTTGGTAAGTATTTTATAAATACTCATCTAGTAAATGAATTTAGATCAGTATTCATGAGCATTATCTGTTTACAAAGACTGTCTAAAGTGAGATTGGTAGACATAGTATAACTATACCATTTAATTGGCTTCCTTCATTACAAGACTGCTATACGTCTTGCTTCATGGTCTTGCAGTGAATAGTCATAACTGGCTAAATAAAAAAGTTTGAACAGATGATGAAGTTATCAGATGATATTCTTCATTTCTGGAGGCAAATAGCAGCAATATTAGTATCCTGAATTGATCTTCAATTCAAGTACCTGCTCCAGTATTCCTTGTAAATATCTTCTAGTAAAATATACTGAAATATTTACAGTTTTAGGTTATAGTGCTGAGCATGCATACAATGCACAAAGAAGTGGAGATCAGGAGCAAGAAATTAAATTGTTTATATTGTAGTAACTATGTCTGCAGTCGAAACCAAAGTCACCCAAATGTTTCTTGTGTTACTCCTTTAGTCTCTTTGTGCACAGAAGCTTGTTTACTGGATCTATTAGTTTCATTTGTCAGAAAGTTTGGTTACCTCTTTTCTAAATATTACTGTGGTTAAAGGCTTCCATAGCAAGAAGACAAAGAAAAATGATCAAGAAAGAAAACATTAGGAACAAGTGGCCATTTTAATGATAATTAAACCTAGCAATATGAGATAATAAGGATGTTACAAGGAATAATACATTTATTTAAAACTCAGAACAAATAAATATGAATTGCTTAGTTGCATTCATTTATTGTAGAAGCAGATTGTTTCAGTATTTTCTTTGATTGGCTTTGTTTTTTTAAATTATGTTACTAATGTCCTTTTTATTAATCAGTTCCAAGATCGAGTATTTACTCTGTGTACTTTTTAAATAATTCATTTTAAGTATTTCCTACCAGAATAATTTAGTAGCATGTATTAGCATTTCTAAGACTTTTTTTTTTTTTTTTGAGAAAGAGTCTTGGTCTGTTGCCTAGGCTGAAGTACAGTGGCACAATCTCGGCTCACTGTAACCCCTGCCTCCTAGGTTCAAGCAGTTCTCATGCCACAGCCTCCCAAATAGCTGGGACCACAGGCATGTGCCACCATGCCTAGCTAACTTTTTTGTATTTTTGGTAGAGATGGGGTTTCTCCGTGTTGGCCAGGCAGGTCTCAAACTCCTGGCCTCAAATGATCTGCCTGCCTCAGCCTCCCAAAGCCCTGGGATTACAGGCATAAGCCACTACACCTAGCCTTTAAGACAATTTTAAATGATTTAAAAAAAAATTCATTGAGTCCTGTTTGCTGTCTTTCAGCATCACTGCTTTTTTTCTCACTCTAGGACAGAATTATATGTGATTCCAGAATACTTTAATGCTACCAAAAGCTATTTTTAAATACTTGAAAATACTTCAAAATACATCTCAATGTCCACGTCTAATAAAGATAAATCCCTAGTAAGGAGTATTGATTCCTATCTGTGAAGGGAAATGTAACAATCTATAAAGTGCTTTGAAAAATAATTTTGCCTAGAAGTGGTTTTTGTTGATTATCAGTGAAACACTTAATGATTTTAGGCACCCTGAGAAAGCCCTGCTTCACAAAATATTTTGCTCATTAAGCTGATTGTTTTCTAAAATTCTACAATGAAAGATTAATTCCTTTTGCCCACTGCTGCCTCGAACTCCTGGGCTCAAGCAATCCTTTCACCTCAGTCTCCTGAGTAGCTGGGACTACAAGCAAGTACCACCTCTCCTGGCTGACTTTTGTAGTGATGAAGTCTCGCTATGTCCTCTCACGTTGCTCTTGTTTAAAATCTTGAAATCTTGTTTGAGCTGTGCTATGGGGAATTGAAAGTAAGCTTAGTCTTACATCAGGTCAGAGTATTAGTAGGAAAACAACACCTCTCTGGAGGCCACTATGTTGGCAGCAGCACTAATTAGCCTGAAGTCCCCCTTGGGAAAGGTGACTTTCCCAGCAGAAACTGAGACTTTGATACCTAAGCCCATTATGCAGATTCTCCCTTTGCAAAACCTGGAGGTTCTGGGTTTAATTTGTGTTAAGGAAAATGTATTTTTTGTAAACCATCTGGGCTCTCTGCTCATTAATCCTACCTATGCCTACTCCAGTGATCTTCCTAAAATGCAATTATTACTATGTTTTTCCTTTGCTTAAGGCCCTATTAGTTAATTTTAAATAATTTTAAACATTGTAACATTGTATAAGTGAATTATGCTTAGCATTTTAGGTATTTTTTGTTACTTTTAAACATGACATTTGAAATTTAGCTTTTGCCAATTTATTATAATTGTTTTTCTCCTATTTTAAATTTTGAAAGGATTGTTTCTTTAGGAGAATTTTAAAGTATTAGTTTACTGGGCATCAGAAAGGTTGACTAATCTATATAACTTTATCTGTAAAACTTTAAACATTAATTTGCTTCATTTAGTTAAACACATAGAAGACTAAAACAACAATATTGTTGGACTTTTAGTTATTTCAGCAGCCATTGAGATGTCTCATTCTGAAATCAACTCAGTGGAGGTTATATCCCTAAGACTTGTAAAAGTGCTTGTATAGTCTATACATATACCCCACAACCACTCGAGTGAAGTCTTCCTTCTGTTTTCTAGTCAAGAAATAGTGTCACTCAAATTTTCAATATATATTTAACAATTAACAGAAATGGGTGAGATACTTAGATCATATTGTTTCTAGCTCTTTGTAAGGAAACATTACTAAAATCTTTTTCCTCAAGGAAAATGATAGACCAGTTGAGTCTTGATCTTATTTAGAAAACAAGTAGATTGTTCTATAACATGTCCCTTAGGTAAATTACAGTATTTTTCTATTAAACTCTTAGGCTAGTCACTTATTTTTATTTTAGGTGATGCAAAAACTTTCTGGATGGAGCTAGAAGATGATGGAAAAGTGGACTTCATATTTGAACAAGTACAGAATGTGCTGCAGTCACTGAAACAAAAGATCAAAAATGGGTCTGCCACCAATAAAGGTATGAAGCAATAAAAACTTTGAATATGTTTAATACTAGATATTTCTCTCTGGCAGTACAGTATCATTCTATTTCCAATGTTGCTATTTGTAAAAGTAAGTGAATATGTTTAATACTAGATATTTCTCTCTGGCAGTACAGTATCATTCTATTTCCAATGTTGCTATTTGTCAAAGTAAATGGATATAATTACTTGTGAATAATACCTGCTGATTTATTTCTTTTACCTCAAGCTACTTTTTTTCCCCGTTTATCTTTTTTTTTTTTTAGAGGAATATTACAAAAGTAATATCTGCTCCTATAACATTGGCACTTATAGAAAAAAATAACAAGAAAAGTTATCACTCCACATTCAGAGACAACTGAATTCAGAATCCACATTCAGAGACAACAATTTCATATGTATGTGTAAATATACATATAACTTTATTTTACCTGCTTTAAACAGAACTTACTCTACCAGTCTTCTGAAAGCAAAATTTGTGTTCTACATAGGCAATTAGTTCAGATCTTTCAAGTTTTTATTTTTTCTATTTGTTTGTCATCAATCCAGGTTGGTTGTAGAACGTAAGAATTTAAGATGGAATCCTCCTTCACTCCATCAGGACATATGGTTTTGAAGCAAATTTTTCTCCAGATTATTTTTAATTTCTGGATGTTCTTATGACATTAATCTGTTATGTGTTTATCAAAAAAATTGGCACTGTTTTTCATTTTAATGTTCCTTCTCAATCCTTCATAAGTCAGATAAATCTAGATTCAAATCCAGTTGTACTACTTCCTAGCTGAAAGTACTGGAATAAATAGCTTAACCTCTAAGCCTCAGTTTCTTTTGTCTCTAATGCAGATATTCCTATTAACCTCTTAGAGGAGTAGTGAAGATTAAATG
Source organism: Sapajus apella (assembly GCF_009761245.1). Taxonomy (NCBI): domain Eukaryota; kingdom Metazoa; phylum Chordata; class Mammalia; order Primates; family Cebidae; genus Sapajus; species Sapajus apella. The sequence continues at coordinate 16,765,206 of NW_022436972.1, read as the reverse complement.
AGATAAAATATGTAAATTGTTTAGCACAGTAGCTAGCACCATGAATAAAGGTAATGGTGATACTGTTTTTCTTTCTTTAACAGAATATAGCCAAGCAATGATTCTGGTGAATGAAGCAACTATAAGTAACAGTTCAACATCAATAAAGGGTATGTACATCTCTATTCCCAATCTATAGAATTCTCTGATTTTTTTTTTTTTTTTTTTTTTTTGCCGTGAAGCGGGATAGCCTTAATATGTCAAGCTAATTAAAGATAATTTAAAATAAAATCTAAGATCCACATCTCTAAGTTACGTAAATCAGTTTTCTCTATTAAATGAAAAGTCCTACCCATCTAGAGATAGTAAATGCACACCCAGCTAAGCATCCTAGGGAAAGAATTAACAAATGTGTGTTGTGTTTGGGGAAAAAAGGACTTTCTCATATAAAGAGCGCAAATAGAATTCTAACACTGTATATCCACTTTCTGTTAAGAACAGTATTTGAAAGGTATATTCTCGTATAGTTAAGTTGGGGGGTAAATCTTTTATTTCTAGATTGCTTTTAGACCATCAGTCTTCCAAGCTCTAACAACTAAATCAATTTAGAAAGATCAAAGATAATGTATTAAAGAAAAACTGTTTCTCTTCTCACAAAACTTTTTTTTTTTTTTTTTTTTTTTTTTTTTTTTTTGGAGGCAGTTTTTTTTTTTTTTTACCCAGGCTGGAGTGCAATGGCGCGATCTCGGCTCACCGCAACCTCCGCCTCCTGGGTTCAGGCAATTCTCCTGCCTCAGCCTCCTGAGTAGCTGGGACTACAGACACGTGCCACCATGCCCAGCTAATTTTTTGTAGTTTTAGTAGAGACGGGGTTTCACCATGTTGACCAGGATGGTCTCGATCTCTTGACCTCGTGATCCACCCGCCTCAGCCTCCCAAAGTGCTGGGATTACAGGCTTGAGCCACCGTGCCCGGCTCTCACAAAACTTCTGATACCAAATGTGGGTTTTCCATGCCACACAATTCTCCAGTACTCTGTGGACACCAATGGATGTTGTGTCCTAAAATTTAATTCAGTTCTGACACTAACTACTATCCAGAGTTAGCACAGATCCCATGGATTAAGGTCTCAGTCCCACCAACTTGCTCCCACTTCAGGCATTGGTCACAATCCCTGATCCTCCTCCTGTACTTCTGACTGAGTTGGCTACAAATCAGAGATTCCTACAACCCCCTCCTCAGATTCCATGATGTGCTATAATGGCTTATAGAACTCACAGAAGCACCAGTTTATTATAAAGAATACTATAAAGGATACAGATGAATAGCCAGATGAAGAGGTACACAGGGCAAAGTCTGGAAGGGCCTGAGTACAGGAGCTTCTGTCCCTGTGGAGTTTTGGGGTATACCACCCTTCCAGTATGTAGAAGCATTCACCAGCCTGAAAGCTCTCTGAACCCTGTTGTTCAGGGGTTTTATGGAGGTCTCATTACATAGGCATGATTCAATCATCAGCCCATTGGTGATTTGCTCAAGCTGCCTCTTTCTCTTCCCTGAATATAGGGGTGGAGATGGTAGGGATGAAAGTTCCAATTCTAACCATGCCTTTGTCAGAAGTGCCTTGGTCTTACCAGCCCCCATTCTGAAGCTGTCTGGGGGCACCTCATGTCTCACCAGTAATCTCATTAGCATACAGAAGACACTCTTACCACTCCTGGGGATTCCATGGGTCTCAGTAGCTCTTATGTCAGGAACTGGGACTAAGTCAAATGCTCATCTTATACCTGTCACTCAAAATTTTAAGGGTTTTAGTAATTATGTCAGGAGCCAGGGCAGGGCAGAAACCAAATACATATTCCTTTTTTTTTTTTTTCAAGACAGAGTCTCACTCTGTTGCCAGGCTGGAGTACAGTGGCGGGATCTCAGCTCACTGTAAACTCTGCCTCTGGGCTTCAAGCTATTCTCCTGCCTCAGCCTCCCCAGTAGCTGGGACTACAGGTGCATGACACCACACCCAGCTAATTTTTGTATTTTTAGTAGAGACGGGGTTTCACCATGTTGGCCAGGATGGTCTTGATCTCTTGACCTTGTGATCCTCCTGCCTTGACCTCCCAAAGTGCTGGAATTATAGGCTTGAGCCATAGCGCCCGGCCTCAAATATATATTTCTTATGATGTTACATGTACTAAGACTGTAAAAAGAAAAATTTAGCAGCTATTTTAACAGAATCAATCAGCATTCCATAAATCTTAGTCTATCACACATTTACTGAAGTTTGGAGGAAGTACAGTATTTACTAGATTTTTATTAATACTGTTGTCAATTTTAATAATTTTTGTCTTTTATAATTTGGAGCCTTAAGACTTTTAAATTTCTGAAAATATAAGACTAGCATCACTGGCTATTTTAAGTAAACCTTTTGGTATTCAAAAGAATTCTCAATTTCATAAGCTACAGTATAGCTTTGTGTCAGGGTCTGACAGGCAACCCCCATGATGGATGAATAAACTCACTCAGACACAGAATACAGTGAAAGAGTGGGCTAGGGGTGTCTGTGGCTAATCACTTGAAGGAGTTAACAGTTGCTGGCCTCAACACACTGGGTTTCTTGTCTTTTATTTAGCACATATTTAATGACAAAGGCTTTGAGTTAACACTACTAGAGGGTGAAGATTAAAGACGAAGTTCTGAGGTTTAAAGCAAACACTGTGGATGATAAACTTCTGCTGACTGAGTAGAAGGCAGTCAAGGATGGATGGGCAAAGGTTGGTTTTGGGACAATAAGCCGTTTAGATAAATTATTTTGCATTCTCTTGTTAACTGCTTTATGCTTCAAGCTTCGAGATAAAGGAACTAGCTGCCTTCGGCCCATTCTTTCCTGAAGCTTTTACAAAACTTCTCGGCCTTCTAAGAAGGTTTGCAATTATTTTATAATGTTTATAATATTGCCATCTACTCTGCTTAAACAGCTTTGGAAGAGTAGTTTCTCGAAGAAAACAGTCTCCCTTTTACAGTATCCTTCAGTAACACTGAGAATTGTAGGGGAGAAAAAAATATCTCAGTAGTTGGGATGAGGGCTGTAATGAAAGATGGAAGACGATTACCAGGAGAAGAGACATAAAGATGTGTTAATTTTTAATTTTATATGCACAGGAGCATCACAGAAAGAAGTGAATGCCCAAAGCAGTGGTGAGATTTGAGAGTGCATTACACTACCCTAGTACATGAAAGAGATGGGGCAGAGAGGCACTTCTGGAAAGAACAAATGTTATATGTGAATTTTTGGTGCCACAAAAGAAGTAGCACTCGAATATAAATTTAACTTTCTCAGCAAAGCAACTTTGCTTTCTGCAGAAAGGGTACTCCCACTGGCCGTCTTGACACAAGAACACCCTGAACAAAGGAGGCAGGGCCATTTATATCTAACACATCCGCCCTACTGCTATGTCCTCATTCCATTGGCTGGAACTGGACTTCACAGTCTAGGCTGCACCCAGTTGTCCAACAACTTAAAACTTTTCTAAAGAGGTAAAGGCAGAGGAGGACAAAGGACAAGAGGAAGTAACTTGAGGAATGCTTAGAGAAGCAATAACATTTCCAAATAAGGGAGGGAAATAAACTATGACCTAAGACTTCCAGGCATGTCAGGGCAAATATCTTGGCTAAAGTATGTGAACTAAGAACACTGGATACACATATTTTCTTCATTATGACTAACAGCTACTTTAAAGCAAAAGCTTTAACATAAATTAATCTTTGAAGAAACTATTATTTATTCATAATGAACTAAGAGGAAAGCTTTGAAGAGGAACCTTTTATTTATTCTTATTTCCTACAACAAATGACTTCAAAGATAAATGGGTCCTAGGAGAATAAGTAGGAAGTTTTTAACAGTGTCTGTCTGAGTATAGTACTGGCTTCATCTGCTCTCCCTGATAAGACGAAATCATTCCCAGTTGATGAAACTTCTGAGGGGGGGATTTATGACAATTGAGTTCTTTTTCCTGAGGGTCTATTTTTAGACAGATAAGGGAACTCCAAAGAATGCCTCTTCCTGTATTTGTTCATTCTCAGATGTTGTCAGTTCAAAATAATCTTTATGCTACTATATGTCATCTAGACAATCCTTAAGGGATTACATTTAGTTTTGCAGGAGAGAGCCTTGTTACCAAGAAAAGTGGTAACAAGTAACTAATTCTAAACATTTTTTTTCTTTCTGAAGAAACTTTTTTTCCACAAAAAGTAAGTTGGTTTTTGCTTGGGGTCTTTTAATAAGGTAATAATTTTATCAATAGATATACTGAATATAATTTCATATTTTCATATAGTTTGTCCATCTGAAATGTAACAAATATATCAAGATAAAAGTATATTTGCTAGTGGTGAAGTGTTTTTAAGAAAACAGTTGGAGAGAGTTATGTAATTGACATTGTTGGCAAATTTAAGAATTAAAAACCTTTTGGCAAGAAAGTTTAATGTGGGCTGGATTACAGGCTCAGGCCTGTAATCTAAGTACTTTAAGAGGCCAAGTGGGGAGGATCAGTTGAGGCCAGGAATTTGAAACCAACCTGGGCAGCATAATGAGACCTCATCTCTACAGATAATAAAAAAAAAATTAGTGATTTGTTAAATCACTTTTATAGAGCCTTTAAGAATTAATGTGATTTTTGCATGCAGAAGTAGGGATGCTCAGTGTCCACCTTTAAGATTGGTTAAACTTCAAATCAAGTTCGGGCCAAACTAGAGTCTCTACGGTAGAAACATTTTCTGTCCTCCGTGTTTTATCATATTATATTAATATTTTTGAAAATATTGACACCTAATATTTTGTCTCAGTCTTGAAACTTTAATATGTTTGCAAATTTTAGGGCTCCATATGGGCAATTAACATATTCCTTGGTACTTACAGCAAATAGTTTTTAACTTGGTATATTTATTGCTCACATTTGTATTTTTTTGTGTAGATCATATGCCTGTGATTCAGAATGAACAGGAAAACAGATCCAATGCATTTCCCTCCACATCATATGAAAACTCCTTTCCCGAAGACTGTACATTTCTGTATGTATATTAATTATTTATGTTATTAATGCTTTTGCTCCTAGAGATTCCTTCTTTATAAATAATTTGGCATTAGAATAGATAGACAAAATAAGATTTTTTTTCCCATTAAAGCTTTAAAAGTTGTAAATTTTAATATTTTATGGTAGGATAGAATTTCATGAGTCTCTTAATATGTTATATAATATTCCTAGCTAATCAAGTCTTTTTATAAAGTTTAGCTTAAGGTGTCTTTGTATATTTTATTAATACACTGAAATCTACCAAGTGGTGTGTTTTTTGTTTTTAGGGCTTAGATTATTTGGAGAATTTAAAAGTGTCAGAGTATTTCAGTATCAGTTGAGTTTTCAAATGCTTGACAGCTCTCAAATAGTGTCAAAAAGTTTATGAGAATAGATTAAATTTTTCTGACCTTCTGTTTCTCATTTTATCATTACTTTCAGTAAAGATTCCATGGCATAAAGGAGAATTGCAGAAGAGTGAATCTGATACTCTGACACGTAGCCTTTATTTTTAGTAGGTAATGTCTGTGCCTAAGCCTTCAAGGAAGGGAAGTTTCTGAAAGTTCTCTAGATCAGAGAACATGGTTTCTTTCAAAAAACAAAAAAAGATATCTTTAGAAAGAAAGTTCTTTAATTTTGTTACCCTAATTTCATTTGTTCTTTCAGATCAATATTAAATTGACCCCCCAAAAAATCTCAATATTGAATTCTTTTTTTGATTTTTGTGTCTGTGAGAGTTGTAGATAGACAACTGTTTTATATGATTTGGATTTACAAATATTAGAGATGTTATTGCAGTTTGAGTGGGTCTCAAAAGACCCATAAAATTACATTAAAATGCTCTCAGAGAAAGCTAAGTTCACACTTTAGCTCATTAATTGGCCATTTCAGTAGCTCACAAAACAATTTTTTTCTAGAAATTCTGACCTTCAAATATACAGTATGAAATTTTATAAGTTCTTAAGAACAAATTCACTCAGTCTAAATCGCTAAAATATAAAATTCTTTTTCATATAAATTACCACCAAACAAGCTGTCTCCACAAACAGTTATCTATATATTTAGACATTATATTTTAAACTTAAATGCAGGAGTGGTTATTCCTGTGAAGTATCCTTTTTTGGTTTAAGTTCATTCTACCAACTTAGCAGAATCTTATTGAATTTTTGAATTTTTTTGTCCCTTTTAGCTTATCTTATATAAATAAATAAGCTTCCTAATCTTCGTTATGGTCACTGAAAACAATATTGACTGGGACATGACCAAAGATAAAAACCTTGTGACTATCTCACTACTAGACACTGTTTTTATTACACTTCAGAAAGAACTCTTGAAGCAACTGTGAATTTACTTCTACTGTTGTCTCGCCTACACTTCTCACTACAAGGTGGTCATGTAAAAAGCAAGGTTCACTGCCATAGGTTTCTTTGCCATTGCCAGACATTATTCAGACTTATTGAAAATGTTGTCAAAAAAGAAAATTCAGTTAATTTGAATTTTTCTCACGTACTTGTTAACTCAGCACCTAGTGTTGGCTTTTTAAATTCCAAATATTTAGAAGTCACACACTTGATGCCTTCTTCTAGAAATTTTTAAGAGACCAATGTTAAGCTAACATTTCTGTATTTTCTATATAGCCTGTCCTCCTTCCCTTTTTGAAAATCAGGGCAGCTAGAACTTGAGGATAAGTGGTCAAAGAAAAAAAAAATCAGGGCAGCATTGTTTAATTTTTAATTTTTTTGTATTTGAAGTTTTTTTTTCAAGACCTTGAGATTTAATTTGTAGAGTCTTCTGTATGCTTAAATAAACTTGAGTTCTAGTACCCTCTTTAACTGTCACAGACTTCAGTTTCTCTCCTGAGAGCCATACTTACAGATGGAAAAGACAAAGGCAGAATTGTTTTTGAGGAACTCTTTCGTCTCTTTGTTATCAGTTAACCTTATCTTTCTCCTAACAGATTATTTTCTTGTTCTAAGCATAGCTTTAGTTTTTGTTGTTATTGTTGTTTTACTAGCATTTTTGGAAACCTCAGTTCTTACTAGGCTTAAGCTTTTGTGATGCTTTTCTTACAGGTTCATACCAATGTTTTGTATTCATAATTAGTTGTCTTCTTTTGTATGTATAGTTAAATCTGAGGTTCCCAGAAAAATTGAGTTGGTTTCTTTAACTGTTTTCTCATCTCTTTGGGACTGTTTGTGATTATGTAATCAGAATTTCATTTCCTTAAGAATCTCCCATCTCTCTCGCCATGTATCGACACTCAGAGGCTTTTTTATGAGATTATACCTAACTTTGGGTTGAGCTTTCTTAGATCTTTTCAGATGAAGGGGCATGTCTTATTAGGCTTAAGATTTTCTTCCTTTGCCATTAAGAATCCAAGGAGGCATTTAATTCTTGTTTAAGTAATTCATTCATTCATTATGTTTAAATAATGAATAATTAACTGAATAATTCATTCATTATGTTTAAATAATGAAATCATTCATTTTTATGTTTAAATAATTCTTTTTATATTTCCTCTGAAGGTCAGAAGTTTATTGCTTATTTTGCTTTCAGTACTTAAACCCTTTTGGCAGGCCAGTGGTCACATAGGCTGCCTGGTAAACTAAAAGGTCAATAACTGAAGCCAGGGATTTTATATATATATATATATATATATATATATACACACACACACACGTGTGTGTGTGTGTATATATATATATATATGTATATGTGTATGTTTGTGTAGGTACATACATACCTACAGCCCCAGCCCCAGGCCTCAAGATTAGGCTGCACATGGTGGTTCACACCTGTAATCCCGGCACTTTGGGAGGTTAAGGAGGGAGAAGCACTTGAGCCCAAGAATTCTAGACTAGCCTGGGCAACATGGCAAAACTCCTTCTCTACAAAAAAAAATAACAAAGATTAGCTGGGCATGGTGGCACATGCCTGTGGTCCCAGCTACTTGAGAGGTTGAGGTGTATCACCTGAGTCTGGAAGGTCAAGGCTACAGTGAGCATTGATTGTGTCCATGCACTCCAGCTTGGGTGACACAGTGAGACCCTATTTCAAAAAAAGATTATATAAACTATCAATGGCAAACCCTAGGATGAAATCTTGGGTCTATTAGGACACAGGCTTCAGGCTTTCAGTGTTTTTTGTGGGATTTTTTTTTTTTTTTGAGACAGCAGGGTCTCACTCTGTCTCTCAGGGTAGACTGCATTGGCACATAGTCACAGCTCACTATAGCCTTGACCCTCTAAGCTCAAGTGATCCTCCCACCTCACCCTCTCAAGTAGCTGGGACCACAGGTACATACCACCTCACCTAGATAATTAAAAAAAATTTTTTTTGTAGATATGTGATCTCACTATGTTGCCCAGGCAGGTTGTAAACTCCTGGTCTCAAGCAATCCTCCCGCCTCAGCTTCCCAAGGTGATGGAATTACAGGTATGAGCCACCGTGCCCAGCCAGTATTTTATTCTTGAGTTGAACTGAATTTCCATTCCATATAAGTGAGTTTTGACATAGGTAAATGTAAAAACAAAAGTATTACTTCAGTGATAATTCTTTTAAAAGGATACCTACTTTTGTGATTTTAGGAAGTCTGAATGTGTTCTTTTTTTTTTTTTTTTTTTTTTTTTTGATCAAATAATACTTTGGTTTGTCAAGAGTACACAGCTATTCAAGCTAGCTTAAGTAGTGGAATTTATTAGAGGTGTACGAGGTGTGCAGCTTTGGCCAGCGTATGGGATGACATTGGGCTTGTGGGCTTGTACCACTGCTTAAAGATATAGGTGTAAATTTAATCCATTATATATGGCTTTTTACATAACATGCACACAAACCCAAAAGACTATTTTTAAAAAAATACATATACACACATGTACCTACACATACATACACACATATATGTAAATAAAATTGGTCTTGAAGAACAGAAAATGTAACATACCAGGCCATATGGACACTAGAATTGGAACTGGAAAGTCGGTACCTAAGGTTAGGGTTGACCTACTCAACTCTACTTCTCTCCATCTGTTACCAGTAGGTTTCTTCTTTTCTCACATGACCAAACATAGCTGCTCCAGCTAAACTCTAACCTTCTAGTGCAAGTGTTATCTCATGAGACATGTATCTAGCTAATTTTTTTTTTTTTTTTTTTAATAGAGAGACAGGGTCTAGCCATGTTGCCCAGCCTGGTCTTGATCTCCTGGGCTCGATCAGTCCTGCCTCAGCCTCCCACAGTGCTGGGATTACAGGCGTGAGCCACCATACCCAACTATATTTTTTAATATCTTAATTTAAATTCTTTAAAGAGACAGAGTAAATAGCTCAGTATGTATACAAGTGCTAACATCTTTGAGTACACTGAAATTAATATACTTGTTTTTCAGAAGAGGATGACCAAAGAAGAGACTAAGCAAAATAACAAATTTACCTACTGCAGTCTTTAAGATGAATACATTTATGTTTTAAAATGTTTACGTTTATGTTAAGTTTACATTTATGTTTTAAAACGTCCTCTTAATGGTCATAGAAGATAGAATGACTTCTTAGTTAGCTTTCCCAAAAGCTAGATAATTAGTTGGCAGCCTCTAATCCATGCTCCACCTTGATATTCAGGGTGACTAATGGCAGAGCAATTGTCAAACCATATGCAAACTGAGAATTCCTTACCCAGAGGCTGGCATGCAGGTCCAGACAGCCGTGGATAACCATGCTTACTCCTTATCCTGTGTTTACCTCTAGCACTTTTAATCAATGACTAGGTTTACAATACTGTACATAGAATTGGTTTTATTTCTGGGC
>NW_022436972.1:16752008-16755267 GCF_009761245.1 Sapajus apella | reverse complement strand
AGTAATGTATCTTAACACCTAAATAAAGTTAGCCTTCCTCTCTTCCTCTCCATAAAATTGGGATGAAATTAGGTTACTTTATACCTAAGACTTGTAAGTAGGGTGGGTTTTCCCTTCTATTTAGTAAAGTGAGGCACAGATAAGAAAATAATCTTTTCTATGGTTTATGCTAGTGTTTTGTGTTTTTCTCCTTTTCTGTTTTCTTCTCTCCTCCTCCCATTCTTCCCTAACTCTTCTTAAATGTAAAACATGTATTTCTATCAGTGTTAATTTCTTAGTAACTAGAGTCTTACATCTCCTAGTTTTTATTTATTAGTTATAAGAATACTTTTAAGCTAGTTTGGCTTTCTTGAAATGTAAATTTCAAAATACAGGTTTTACCAGCATATTTACTATTACAAATTTTAGTCCTAAGTAGCTATAATTGTATATTGTTCAGGAGTGGCTAACTTGGGGCTGTATAGCTGTATTTTTGTGTCATATGAGGAAATTATGTAAAGGATGTTAAACTACTATTCAAATATTAGTTGTTATTTAAGAACTAAGGATAACCCAGATACTTTCTCTCTCACATATATCCTGAATTAATCCCTTCATATTCCAAGAAAAATTATTGAGTCATCTGCATCAATATTTCATGTTCCGCTTCCTCTCAAAAGCAAAACAGGAACCAAAAAATTCATAGCTGAGGCCATACACAGGTGCCCATGCCTGTAATCCTAGTACTTTGGGAGGCCAAGGCAGGCAGATCACTTGAGCTCAGGAGTTTGAGACCAGCCTGGGCAACATGGTGAAACCCCATCTCTACCAAAAATGCAAAAAATTAGCTGGGTGTGGTGATGCCCGTGGCCCCAGCTACTTGAGAGGCTGAGGTGGTCGGATTGCATGAGCCCAGGAGGCAGAGGTTGTGGGGAGCCAAGATTGTGCCACTACTCCAGCTTGGGTGACAGAGTAAGATCCTGTTGCAAAAAAAAAAAAATTATAGGCAAAATGGGGAAATTAGATAACATTTACAAAATAATATACTACAGAATCCAATTTGAAACATATTTATTTGGTTAAGTCAAGTTGAAAAAAACAATAGAACAGTTTACTATAGCTATAAATCTCTAAGTATATAAGTAACTTCAGAGTGAGTAAGTGAGTAACCTATATCAAAACAAAGAACAAGGCCATGAGAGCCTAAGGAATGTATTCCAGTGAATTCTGAATGAAAGAAAATAAGGCATTTTTTCTCAGATAGACAAATAAATAGAATACCCAGAGTTGAGATTATACTATAATTCTCTATAAGAAAAAGTGATAAGAAGGAACTTGACACCTAACAACAGGGAACATGTAGGTTCCAAGGACCAGCTTTGAAAAACAAGATCGGGCCGGGCACGGTGGCTCACGCCTATAATCCCAGCACTTTGGGAGGCCGAGGCGGGTGGATCACGAGGTCAAGAGATCGAGACCATCCTGGTCAACATGGTGAAACCCCGTCTCTACTAAAAATACAAAAAATTAGCTGGGCATGATGGTGCGTGCCTGTAATCCCAGCTACTGGGGAGGCTGAGGCAGGAGAATTGCTTGAACTCAGGAGGCGGAGGTTGCGGTGAGCCGAGATCGTGCCATTGCACTCCAGTCTGGGCAACAACAGCGAAACTCCGTCTCAAAAAAAAAAAAAAAAGAAAAGAAAAAGAAAAACAAGAAGATATTGGATACTAAAATAAATCAAGGGCCGGGTGCAGTGGCTCACACTTACAATCCCAGCACTTTGGGAGGTCGAGGTGGGTGGATCACTTGGGGTCAGGAGTTCAAGACCAGTCTGGCTCACATGGCAAAACCCTGTATCTACTAAAAATATAAAAATTAGCTGGGCGTGGTGGCACAGACCTGTAATGCCAGCTACTTGGGAGGCTAAGGCAGGAGAATCGATTGAACCTGGGAGGTGGAAGTTGCAGTGAGCCGAGATCATGCCACTGCACTCCAGCCTGGGCAAGAGTGAGACTGTGTCTCAAAAATAATAACAATAATAATAAAATGAAATAAATCAAGGAATAAAAATAATTACTAAATTGGATTAGGCTAAGGAAGATAGAAGCTAAATGGGAAAGAAAAACAAAAGATGAGTTACAGAGTATATTTCTTACTAGCTATGTCCTTCCTAACATTATTCAAAAGTACTGGATAGACTGAAGTTATTTAGGGGAAATATTACCTTCCCCTACCCCCTCACTTTTAATGCATTAGGCATTACTACATTGTAGTCCATGGATAGTGATGGATTTATGGTAATAATTTAGCTATATTCTTACCAATATTTTTTACTATCTTTTCAAGAAATTTAAAAGAGAATATGTAAAGGAATATGACATATTCACACCATCCAGAATTTAGAACTATTAACAGTCTATTGTATGTACTTGCAGTGTCTTTTTAATTTAATTTTTTTTTTTTGGAGACGGAGTCTTGCTCTATCATCCAGGGTGGAATGCAATGGCATGATCTCACCTCACTGCAACCTCTGCCTCCCGGGTTCAAGCAATTCTTCTTCATTAGCCTCCAGAGTAGCTGGGACTATGGGTGTGTACTGCCACACCTAGCTAATTTTTTGTATTTTAGTAAAGATGGGTTTCACCGTGTTCCAAACTCCTGAGCTCAGGCAGTCCTTCTGCCTCAGCCTCTCAAAGTGCTAGGATTACAGGCATGAGCCACTGTGCCCGACCTCAGTCTCTTTTTTAAAAAGAAAATAAAACATTATAGTACCTCTAAACTATATTCAGCTTCCCAGCATGACAGGTTTCTTTGCCCTCTCTACCTTTGTAGGAGCAATCACTATCAGTTATTTTTTAAATTTATAATTGACATAAAATTGTACATATTTATGGTAAGCATTCAGTGCAGCTATACATTATATAATGATCAAATCAGGATAATTACCATATCTATCACTTTAAACATTTATCATTGTCTTTGTAGTGACAACACTCAAACCCTTCTAGCTATCTTGAAAAAAAACCAAAACACTACATTGTTATTTGCTATAGCTCCCGCTGTGTAATAGAAGACCAAAACTTATTCTTCCTGCCTCATTTTTATTTTCTATTTTTTTTAGAGACAGAATATCACTCTGTCACCCAGGCTGGAGTTCAGTGGCATGGTCATAGCTCCCTGTAGCCTTGAATTCCTGTCACAATCATCCCACCTCAGCCTCCCCAGTCGCTAAGACACCATGCCAGACCTTTTTTTTTTTTTTTTTTTTTTTTTTTTTTTT
>NW_022436972.1:16675411-16751908 GCF_009761245.1 Sapajus apella | reverse complement strand
GGTAGAGATAGGATCTTGCCATTTTGCCCAGGCTGGTCTGAAACTCCTAGGCGTAAACAGCCCTCCCGCCTCCTTCTCCCAAGTTGCTGGGATTACAGGCTTTAGTGTCTCTGCCTAGCCTAATCTTCCTCTCTAACTGTAACACTGACCAAGACTAACCTCTCTCAGTCCCCCATTCCCTCCTGCCCTCCCCACCCTCTGATAATCACCCTTCTACTGTCTACTTCTATGAAATCAACATTTTTAAATTCCAGATATGAGTGAGATGCTGCTGTGTTTGTCTTGCTGTGCCTGGCTTATTTCACTTAACGTTTGTCCTCCATGTTCATCCATTTACCAGGTTTATCCGTTGTTACTGCAAATGACAAAATTTCATTCTTTTTTTTTTTTTTCCCATTTATTTATTTTATTGCATTTTACATTTTGGGGTACATGTGAAGAACATGCAAAATTGTTGCATAGGAACACACGTGGCAGTGTGATTTGCTGCCTTCCTCCCCATCACCTACATCTGGCATTTCTCCCCTTGCTATCTCTCCCCAGCTTCCCACCCCCCCCCCTCCCTCCCCTATTTCCCCCCAACTGACCCCAGTGTGTAGTGCTCCCCTCCCTGTGTCCATGTGTTCTCATTGTTCAACACCCGCCTATGAGTGAGAACATGCGGTGTTTGATCTTCTGCTCTTCTGTCAGTTTGCTGAGAATGATGGTTTCCAGGTTCATCCATGTCCCTACAAAGGACCCAAACTCATCGTTTCTGATGGCTGCATAATATTCCATGGTGTATATGTGCCACATTTTCCCTATCCAGTCTATCGTCGATGGGCATTTGGGTTGGTTCCAGGTCTTTGCTATTGTAAACAGTGCTGCAATGAACATTCGTGTACACGTGTCCTTATAGTAGAACGATTTGTAATCCTTTGGATATATACCCAGTAATGGGATTGCTGGGTCAAATGGAATTTCTATTTCTAGGTCCTTGAGGAATTGCCACACTGTCTTCCACAATGGTTGCACTAATTTACACTCCCACCAACAGTGCAAAAGTGTTCCTATTTCTCCACATCCTCTCCAGCATCTGTTGTCTCCAGATTTTTTAATGATCGCCATTCTAACCTGCGTGAGATGGTATCTCAGTGTAGTTTTGATTTGCATTTCTCTGATGACCAGTGATGATGAGCATTTTTTCATATGTTTGTTGGCCTCACGTATGTCTTCTTTTGAGAAGTGTCTGTTCATATCCTTTGCCCACTTTTGAATGGGCTTGTTAGTTTTTTTCTTGTAAATCTGCTTTAGTTCTTTGTAAATTACGGATATCAGCCCTTTGTCAGATGGGTAAACTGCAAAAATTTTTTCCCAATCTGTTGGTTGCCGATTCACTCTAATGATTGTTTCTTTTGCTGTGCAGAAGCTGTGGAGTTTGATTAGGTCCCATTTGTCTATTTTGGCTTTTGTTGTCAATGCGTTTGGCGTTTTGGTCATGAAGTCCTTGCCTACACCTACGTCCTGAATGGTTTTGCCTAGATTTTCTTCTAGGGTTTTTATGGTGTTAGGTCGTATGTTTAAGTCTTTAATCCATCTGGAGTTAATATTAGTGTAAGGTGTCAGGAAGGGGTCCAGTTTCTGCTTTCTGCACATGGCTAGCCAGCTTTCCCAACACCATTTATTGAACAGGGAATCCTTTCCCCATTGCTTGTTTTTGTCTGGTTTGTCAAAGATCAGATGGTTGTAGATATGTTGTGTTGCCTCCGAGACCTCTGTTCTGTTCCATTGGTCTATATCTCTGTTTTGGTACCAGTACCATGCTGTTTTGATTACTGTAGCCTTGTAGTATAGTTTGAAGTCTGGTAGTGTGATGCCTCCCACTTTGTTCTTTTTGCTTAGAATTGACTTGGCTATGCGGGCTCTCTTTTGGTTCCATATGAAGATTAAGGTGGTTTTTTCCAGTTCTGCAAAGAAGGTCATTGGTAGCTTGATGGGGATAGCATTGAATCTGTAAATTACTTTGGGCAGTATGGCCATTTTCACGATATTGATTCTTCCTAACCATGAACATGGGATGTTTCTCCATCTGTTTGTGTCCTCTCTTATTTCGTTGAGCAGTGGCTTGTAGTTCTCCTTGAAGAGGTCCTTTACATTCCTTGTTAGTTGTATTCCTAGGTATTTTATTCTCTTTGTGGCAATTGTGAATGGAAGTTTGTTCTTGATTTGGCTCTCTTTAAGTCTGTTACTGGTGTATAGGAATGCAAGTGATTTTTGCACATTGATTTTGTATCCTGAGACTTTGCTGAACTTGCTTATCAGTTTCAGGAGGTTTGGGGCTGAGACGATGGGGTCTTCTAGATATACAATCATGTCGTCTGCAAATAGAGACAATTTGACTTCCTCCTTTCCTATTTGAATGCCCTTTATTTCTTTTTCTTGCCTGATTGCTCTGGCTAGAACTTCTAATACTATATTGAATAGCAGTGGTGAGAGTGGGCATCCTTGTCTGGTGCCACATTTCAAGGGGAATGCTTCCAGTTTTTGCCCATTCAGTATGATATTGGCTGTTGGTTTGTCATAAATAGCTTTTATTATTTTGAGATACGTTCCATTGATACCTAGCTTACTGAGTGTTTTTAGCATAAAGGGCTGTTGAATTTTGTCACAGGCCTTCTCTGCATCAATTGAGATAATCATGTGGTTTTTGTCTTTGGTTCTGTTTATGTGGTGAATTACGTTTATAGACTTGCGTATGTTGAACCAGCCTTGCATCCCCGGGATGAAGCCTACTTGATCATGGTGGATAAGCTTTTTGATGTGCTGTTGCAATCGGCTTGTCAGTATTTTATTGAAGATTTTTGCATCTATGTTCATCATGGATATTGGCCTGAAGTTTTCTTTTCTTGTTGAGTCTCTGCCGGGTTTTGGAATCAGGATGATGTTGGTCTCATAAAATGATTTGGGAAGAATTCCCTCTTTTTGTATTGTTTGGAATAGTTTCAGAAGAAATGGTACCAGCTCCTCTTTGTATGTCTGGTAGAATTCAGCTGTGAACCCATCTGGACCTGGGCTTTTTTTGGGTGGTAAGCTCTTAATTGCTGCCTCAACTTCAGACCTTGTTATGGGTCTGTTCAGGGTTTCGGCTTCTTCCTGGTTTAGGCTTGGCAGGAGGCAAGTGTCCAGGAATTTATCCATTTCTTCCAGGTTTATTAGTTTGTGTGCATAGAGTTGTTTGTAATAATCTCTGATGATGGTTTGAATTTCTGTGGAATCTGTGGTGATATCCCCTTGATCGTTTTTTATTGCATCAATTTGGTTATTCTCTCTTTTCTTTTTTATTAATCTGGCTAGTGGTCTGTCTATTTTGTTGATCTTTTCAAAAAACCAGCTCCTGGATTTATTGATTTTTTGAAGGGTTTTTTGTGTCTCTATCTCCTTCAGTTCTGCTCTGATCTTAGCTATTTCTTGTCTTCTGCTAGACTTTGAGTTTTTTTGATCTTGCTCCTCTAGCTCTTTCAGTTTTGACGATAGGGTGTCAATTTTTGATCTCTCCTTGCTTCTCATGTGGGCACTTATTGCTATATATTTTCCTCTAGATACTGCTTTAAATGTGTCCCAGAGATTTTGGTATGTTGTGTCTTCATTCTCGTTGGTTTCGAAGAACATCTTTATTTCTGCCTTCATTTCATTGTTTATCCAGTCAACATTCAAGAGCAAGTTGTTCAGTTTCCATGAAGCTGTGCGGTTCTGAGTTAGTTTTTGAATTCTGAGTTCTAACTTGATTGCACTGTGGTCTGAGAGACTGTTTGTTACGATTTCCGTTCTTTTGCATTTGCTGAGGAGTGATTTACTCCCAATTATGTGGTCAATTTTAGAGTAGGTGTGATGTGGTGCTGAGAAGAATGTATATTCTGTGGATTTGGGGTGGAGAGTTCTGTAAATGTCTATTAGGTTTGCTTGGTCCAGGTCTGAGTTCAAGTCCTGGATATCCTTGTTAATTTTCTGTCTGGTTGATCTGTCTAATGTTGACAATGGGGTGTTAAAGTCTCCCACTATTATTGTGTGGGAGTCTAAGTCCCTTTGTAAGTCATTAAGAACTTGTCTTATGTATCTGGGTGCTCCTGTATTGGGTGCATATATATTTAGGATCGTTAGCTCTTCTTGTTGCATTGATCCTTTTACCATTATGTAATGTCCCTCTTTGTCTCTTATGATCTTTGTTGCTTTAAAGTCTAATTTATCAGAGATGAGAATTGCAACTCCTGCTTTTTTTTGCTCTCCATTTGCTTGGTAAATCTTCCTCCATCCCTTTATTTTGAGCCTTTGTGTATCCTTGCATGTGAGATGGGTTTCCTGGATACAGCACACCGATGGGTTTTGTCTTTTTATCCAATTTGTCAGTCTGTGTCTTTTGATTGGGGCATTTAGTCCATTTACATTTAGGGTTAATATTGTTATGTGTGAATTTGATACTGCCATTTTGGTGCTAGCTGGCTGTTTTGCCCTTTAGTTGAGCTGGTACTTGTTGTTCCTTTATATATGTAGAGCCTCTTTCAGGAGCTCTTGTAGAGCTGGCCTGGTGGTGACGAAATCTCTGAGTACTTGCATGTTCCCAAAGGATTTTATTTTTCCTTCACTTATGAAGCTTAGTTTGGCTGGATAGGAGATTCTGGGTTGAAAGTTCTTTTCTTTAAGGATGTTGAATATTGGCCCCCATTCTCTTCTGGCTTGTAGGGTTTCTGCTGAGAGATCTGCTGTGAGTCTGATGGGCTTCCCTTTGTGGGTAACCCGACCTTTCTCTCTGGCTGCCCTTAGTATTTTCTCCTTCATTTCGACCCTGGTGAATCTGACGATTATGTGCCTTGGGGTTGCTCTTCTTGACGAATATCTTTGTGGTGTTCTCTGTATTTCCTGGACTTGAATGTTTGCCTGCCTTGCTAGGTTGGGGAAGTTTTCCTGGATAATATCCTGCAGAGTATTTTCCAGCTTGGATTCATTCTCTTCGTCGCATTCGGGTACGCCTATCAAACGTAGATTAGGTCTTTTCACATAGTCCCACATTTCTTGGAGACTTTGTTCGTTCCTTTTTACCCTTTTTTCTCCAGTCTTGCCTTCCCGTTTTATTTCATTGAGTTGATCTTCGACCTCTGATATCCTTTCTTCTGCTTGGTCAAGTCGGCTGTTGATACTTGTGCATGCTTCACGAAGTTCTCGTGTTGCAGTTTTCAGCTCCATCAGTTCACTTATATTCCTTTCTATTTTGTCCATTCTTGTTAGCATTTCGTCAAATCTTTTTTCAAGGTTCTTAGTTTCTTTGCATTTGGTTAGAACATGTTCTTTAAGTTCACAGAAGTTTCTTACTACCCACCTTCTGAATTCTGATTCTGTCATTTCATCACACTCATTCTCCATCCAACCTCGTTCCCTTGCTGGCGAGGAGTTGTGATCCCTTTTAGGAGGAAAGGTGTTCTGGTTTCGGGTGTTTTCATCCTTTTTGCGCCGGTTTCTTCCCATCCTTAAGGATTTATCCACCTGTCGACTTTGTAGTTGCTGGCTTTCAGATTGGGTCTCAAATCTTTCAGATTGACGTTCTGTTTGTTGATGATGAGGTTATTTCTGCTTCTTGGTTTTCCTTCTGACAGTCTGGCCCCTCTGCTGTAGGTCTGCTGAGGTTCACTCCAGGCCCTGCTTGCCTGGGGTTCACCTGCAGCAGCTGTTGAACAGCAAGGGTTGTTACCAGTTTTCTTCTTCTTCTATCTTTGTCCCAGAAGGATACCCGCCTAGTGTCAATCTGATCTCTCCTCTATGAGGTGTCTTTTTGGATATATAGGGGTCAGGGAGCTGCTTGAGGAGACGGTCTTTTCTTTATAGGAGCTCAAATGGTGAGCTGTGAGCTCTGTTGTTGTTCATTCAGAGCTGCTGGGCAGGTACTTTTAGGTCTGCTGCAGCAGAACTCATAAACTGCTTTTTGTTCCCAGGTGCTCTGTCCCAGGGATTTAGGGCTTTATTTATGAGTTTCCGTTATGCTGCTGCCTTCTTTTTTTTTTTTTTTTTTTTTTTCCTTTTTTTCCTTCAGACCTGCCCAGCCCAGCAAGGAGGCAGCCTAGTCACTGTCGGCCTATAGCAGCTTTGCTGAGCTGCTGTGGGCTGCGCCCCGCTGCCGAGTGAACTTCCCTGCAGTCCTGTTTATATGGGTGTAGTTAGAACTGCTTTGGCGATGGTGGCCCGCCTCTGTTGGGGCGGAGTCTCTGCTGTGGCGTGTTGCCTTGGCAACAGCGGGCTGCCTCAGCAATGGCGGGTTGCCTTGGCAACGGCGGGCTGCCTCGGTAATGGCGGACGCCCCTCCCCCACAGAGCTGGACTGTCCCAGGTTCAGCTGCGCTCGCTGTGAAACTCTCAATCCAGAGTTTCTGGTTGCTGTTCTTTTATGGGGGTGGGGCCAGCCGAGCCTGATCGCCTGGCTCCCTGCCTCAGAGCCTTTTTTAAGTTGGTGTTCCAGTCGCCTGTTGAAGAGGCGCCGGGGTCTGTTTGTTTTCCCCTGCGGCCACTCACTGCGCTGGCTTAAACAGCGGCACTGAGGTTTGTGGCGCTTTTTTTTCTTTTTTTTTTTTTGCCCTGGAATCTACTGTCCTGGTTCTCTGCTCAGTCCCCTTTTTGAACCAGCATATGGGCGACTTCCCGTGGCTCCAATCGCCAGCCAAAAGGGCACCCGGACCGGTGTATTTTGTAGGGAGAACCGCGGCTCCGGGGCGCCGACAAAGCAGCCGCGTGGGGCAGAGCAGCGGCGCTGGTCGGCGCCGGCCTGCACAGCAGCGCTGGCCACAACAGCCGCGGTGGCGAGCGTGGAGCACCTCTGCCCGGGAATTTCCTAGTCTGTGGGCAATAAAAACGCGGCGTCCACTCACCCTCTGCGCTTTCACTGGGAGCTGCAATCCTGAGCTGTTCCTAAACGGCCATCTTAGATCCTCCTCTCGACAAAATTTCATTCTTATGGCTGAGTAGTATTCATCGTTGTTGTCTGTATATGTATATGTGTATATACATATGTATATATAAATATATACACCACATTTTTATCCATTCATCTGTAGATGGGCATTTAGGTTGATTCCTGTGTTGGCTATTGTGAAAAATACTGCAATAAGCATGGGAGTGCAGTTGTCTTTTTGGTATACTGACTTCATATCCTTTGGATATGTACCCAGTGATGGGATTGCTGGATCATATGGTTGCTCTATTTTTAATTTTTTGAATTTCCATACTGTTTTCCATAATGGCTCTACTGATTTGCATTCCCACCAATAGTGTACAGATATACCTAAGAGATAATTGCAGATTTGGTTCTGGACCACTGCAATAAAGCAAATATCACAATAGAACAAGTCAGAAAAAGTTTTTGGTTTCCCAGTGCATGTAAAAGTTACATTTACACTATACTATAGTTTAGTAAGTGTACAGTACCATTATGTCTAAAAACAGTGTATATACCTTAATTTATAAATACTTTATTGCTAAAAAAAAATACAATCATCTGAGCCTTTAGCAACTCCTAGTCTCTGTGCTGGTAAAGAGTCTTGCCTTGATGTTGATGGCTGCTGACTGATCAGGATGGTGCCTGCTGACTGCTGGGGTTACTATGATAGTTTCTTAAAGTAAGACAGCAATAAAGTTTGCCACATTGATTAACTCTTTCACGAGAGTTCCCTGTAGTATGCGATGCTGCTAATTGACAGCATTTTACCCACAATAGAACAGGTTTCAAAATTGGAGTCAGTTCTTTCAAAGCCTGTCACTGCTTTATCAACTAAATTTATGTAGTGTTCTATTAGTACATCCTTTGTTGTCATTTCAGCAATGTCCACAGCATCTTCATGAGTAGATTCCATCTCAAGAAACCACTTTCTTTGCCCATCCATAAGAAGCAACTCCTCATCCGTTCAAGTTTTATCCTGAGATTGCAACAATTCAGTCAAATCTTCAGGCTCCGCTTGTAATTCTAGTTTTTTCTATTTGTATCACATCTGCAGTTACTGCCTCCACTGAGGTCTTAGGCCCCTCAAAGTCATTCGTGAGAGTTAGAATCACGAATTAAGGTTGATATTTTGACTTCCTCCCATGAATCACAAGTGCTGTCTAGAATGGTGAATCCTTTCCAGAAGGTTATTTACTTTCTATCTAAGGTTATTTACTTTCTATCACTATCTATGGCAGATAATATTAATAGCATTATGAAGTGTATTTCTTAAATAATAAGACTTGAAAGTCAAAATTACACCTTTGTCCACGGGCTGCAGAATGGATGTTTTGTTAATAGGCATAAGAACATTAATCTCCTTGTACATCTCTATCAGGGCTATTGGGTGACCAGGCCATCACGGCTCACTGCATCCTCGACTCCCCAGGCTCAGACAGTTCTCCCACCTCAGCCTCCTGAGTAGCTGGGACTACAGGTGTGTACCACCACACCCCACTAATTTTTTGCTATTTTTAGTAGAAATGGGGTTTCTCCTTGTTGACCTGGCCAGTCTTGAACTCCTGGGCTTAAGTGATCCTCCCACCTCAGCCTCCCAAAATGTTGAGATTGCGGGCGTGGGCCACTGCTCCTGGCTAGTCTCTGTTTATAAGAAAATTATACTCTTATGTGTATTTTTGGAAATTTTATAAATAAAAAGTGTTTTAAATGTATGTTTCTCTTGACCTAGCAATTCCTCTTAAAGGAAGGTATCTTAAAATAATAATCAGGAATTTCATCAAGGATTTATATATGAGGATGTTCAGTAAAGTAGTAACATAGAGACAAATTGGAAACAAACATTATTAATATTCAAAGATTTATAGGGCTGGTGTGGTCGCTCACACCTGTAATCCCAGTACTTTGGGAGGCCAAGGTGGGTGGATAGCTTGCGGTCAGGAGTTTGAGACCAGCCTGGACAACATGGTGAAACCCCATCTCTACTAAAAATACAAAAATTAGCTGGGCACAGTGGTGCACGCCTGTAATCTCAGCTACTTGGGAGGCTGAGGCGTGAGAATCACTTGAGCCTGGGAAACAGAGGTTGCAGTGAGCTGAGATCATGCCACTGCACTCCAGCCTGGGCAGTAGAGTGAGACACTCTCTCAAAAAAAAAAAAAAAAAAAAAAGATTTATAAATAAATTACAGTACATCCTTTCACCTGTTAGACTCTGAAATCCAAAAGCATCAAGACCCACCTGATTGATGAAGCTCTGTGAAAACAGGCACTCTCACTTATTGCTGAAGGAACTGACACAATGTAGAACAATTTGACAATATTAATGAAATAACTAACCCATTTGCCTTGTGACTTAGCACTCTCACTTCTGGGAATATGTTCTGCAACAATCGTGTATGAAATTGTTATTCATACAATAAGACTAATAAGTAATCTTATAACAAAGATTATTACGGTTAAATTACTTATTAAAAGATCGCTGTATACATTTACTGTGTATGTTCTGAAAGATCACTGTATAAGCTAACTAGTCCACTATTGCGGGCTAGCCTATACTACATGCTATGGAAAAAAGTCCATTATTGCAGACTAGGTAATTAAATTGTGGGCTATACAAAGGATTACTATACAGCTGGAGAAAGGATAAGGAAGATCCATATCTGCACATACAGTACGGTAGCCACTAGCTACATGTGGCTGTTTAAATCTGAATTACATAAAATGTAAAAATTCAGTTTTTGGTCATGCTAGCTACATTTAAAAGTGCTCAGTAGCCACATGTGCCTACTGGCTACCATATTGGACAGCACAGATATAGACCATTTCTATCAATGGAGAAAGATTTTTTTGGACAGCACTGCTTTGTATAGTGTATTAGTCCATGTTCACACTGCTGATAAAGACATACCTGAGACGGGCAATTTACAACAGAAAGAGGTTTTGTACTCCAGCCTAGGTGACAGAGTGAGATCCTGTCTAAAAGAAGCAATACATAACAGACATCTAAAGATAGAAAATACTATCTAAAACAAACTATAGTTCCACATAGCTGGGGAGGCCTCACACTCATGGTGGAAGGCAAGGAGGAGCAAGTCACATCCTACGTGGGTGGTGACAGGAAAAGAGCTTGTGCAGGGAAATTCCCCCTTACATTACCATCAGATCTCTCAAGAGTTATTCACTATCACGAGAACAGCGCAGGAAAGACCTGCCCTCATGATTTAATTACCTCTCACCAGGTCCCTCCCACAACGCATGGGAATTCAAGATGAGATTTGGGTAGGGACACAGCCAAACCATATCATATAGCAAATACAGAACATCTCTAAAATAAATACCTGTATTATAATACATAACAGATACCTAAAGATAGAAAATACTATGTAAACAAAACTCAGTTTTCTTGTGAAAGTTTAAAACCTGATTTCCAAACACATGGAAGCTTTTCACATATTTTTTTCTTTTTTTTAGACAGGCTCTCACTCTGTCACCCAGGCTAGAATAGTGGTGTGATCATGGTTCACTGTAGCCTCAACCTCCCAAATACAACAGATCCTCCCACCTCAGCCCCTGAAGTAGCTGGGACCACAGGCATGCACCACCACACCTTACTCATTTTGTTTATTTTTTGTAGGTATGAGATTTCTCTGTGATGCCCAGGCTGGTCTTGAGCTCCTGAGTTCAAGCAATCCTTCCCTCTTGGTCTCTCAAAGTGCTGGGATTACAGTTGTGAGGCATCACACCCTGCTGATTTTTTTTTTATAATTAAAATCAATAACCACCCCATTTTCTCCTGTCAGTTTGCCATTTTTTTCAGATGTATCAATACGATTGCCAGGTAGATTACATATTCTGGAAATAATTCAGTTGGTACAATTGTTGAAGGCAAACAGTATAAAGGATTCTTGATGAACTCATAAGTTTTCAGCCAGCCTTTCTTGATCCCAGCCTGCCTGAAGAAGTAACCTTCTTCAGTGCTTGATTGATTGCATGTTCTAAATGAACTCTAAATTTGCTAGGTGCTATGAAATACCTAACCAAAAGTTACAGCTGTAATCACACTTCCTGAAGTATTCTGAAATTAGGTATAAGGCAGACCTGGTGCGTGCCTGTGCCAGCTATTCGGGAAGCTAAGGCAGGAGGATCACTTGGGGACAAGAATTCAAGGCTGCTGTGTGCTATGATCACAACTGTGAATATTCACCACAGCCTGGGCAACATAGCAAGGCCCCATCTCTGAGAAAAGTTTTAAAAATAAATTAGGTATAATCTCTGTATGGCTGCAGAACATCTTAAGATGTGTATCTTAGAGTCTGGCTTATTTTAATATTGTCTAAAAAGATGATAGGAAATAATTACAGTTTTTTTTTAAATGGGGAATTGAACTATAAATTTGAGATACTAATAATTTATTTTAACAGATCAACAGAAAATAAGGAAATTATCTCTCTGGAAGATAAAGTTGTAGACTTTAGAGAAAAAGACTCATCTTTGAATTTATCTTATCAAAGTCATGACTGCTCTGGTGCTTGTCTCATGAAAACGCCACTCACCTTGAAGGGAGAAAACCCTCTGCAGCTGCCGATCAAATGTCACTTCCAAAGACGACATGCAAAGACAAACTCTCATTCTTCAGCACTCCATGTGAGTTATAAAACCCCTTGTGGAAGGAGTCTACGAAACGTGGAGGAAGTTTTTCGTTACCTGCTTGAGACAGAGTGTAACTTTTTATTTACAGATAACTTTTCTTTCAATACCTATGTTCAGTTGGCTCGGAATTACCCAAAGCAAGAAGAAGTTGTTTCTAATGTGGATATTAGCAATGGAGTGGAATCAGTGCCCATTTCTTTCTGTAATGAAATTGACAGTAGAAAGCCCCCACAGTTTAAGTACAGAAGGACCGTGTGGCCTCGAGCTTATTATCTAACCAACTTTTCCAGCATGTTTACTGATTCCTGTGACTGCTCTGAGGGCTGCATAGACATGTGAGTAGAAAAAAATGGCATTTCAAAAAATCTTCTGAATGTAAGGACACTTGTTAAGAAGTCTTGCTATGTATAAATTTGTCTGTCTAAAACCTGTTCAAGAGTCTACAGTGAGGCTGGGCATGGTGGCCAACACATGTAATCCCAGCGCTTTGGGAGGCCAAAGTGGGAGGCTAGCTTGAACCCAGGAGTTTGAGACCATCTTGGGCAATATGACAAAACCCCATCTTTACAAAAAACTTAAAACTTAGCTGGGTATAGTGGCATACACGTATAGTCCCAGCTACTCTGGAGGCTTGGGTAGGAGGTCTGCTTGAGCCCAGGAGATCAAGGATGCAGTGAGCTGTGATCACACACTGTACCAGAGGCCTGAACAACAGAGTAAGACCCTGTGTCAAAAAAAAAAAAAAGTCTACAATGGAAAAATTAAGTCTCTCACTAGCAGTAGGAAAAAAAAAAAAAAACCCTGTAATTGTTTGCCAAATACGGTAATTTGAAACTTATTTCTTCCAAGGATGCATATTTCCTTTAATCTAGTACTGATACATTAAAGGATCATCAATAGCATTACAACAAATGATATTTAACAGTGCCAGACACTGTGACAAGTACTTTACATTCATTTTCTTAATCTTCACAAAAACCCAGAGGTAGATAGTATCTCAGTGTTATACA
Source organism: Sapajus apella (assembly GCF_009761245.1). Taxonomy (NCBI): domain Eukaryota; kingdom Metazoa; phylum Chordata; class Mammalia; order Primates; family Cebidae; genus Sapajus; species Sapajus apella. The sequence goes on along the minus strand of NW_022436972.1, from coordinate 16,739,295 downwards.
TGAGGAAGTTGAGCCTCAGAGAAGTCAACGTGGAAAGGTCATAGGACAAATTGTAGAGACAGAAATTGAACCCATGTTCTTAACTGCTGGATTATATGTTGTATTTTACTTTTAAAAATTGCTGGTGATGCTTATAACTAGTATTTTTTTTAATCATAATATGGTTTTAACATTCCATTAAAAAATGAAAATGTTCTAATACATTAAGACTTTGAAAAACATTTTAAGGCTGGTAGTACACATATTTATAGGTATACAGATGTAGAGTAGCACTGCATTATATGTACATTGAATTTAATGCAAATTTAGCTACCTATATTAGGCAAAAAAGAATAAAAGAATGATAAATAATTTAAATAGTACAGGTAATAGTTTTCACCATCCTCTCTATTAATTGGAGTGTAAGATGAGAGCTATATCTACTGTTACCTCAGTTTGGCTCAGTTCCTTGAGGCCTCTCATAGAGAAAACCTCTCACTGTACTGTTTTATTCTGTTTTAAAACATGTATTTTATTTTGTAAAGATTGCCTCTAAATGTAACCCAACTACTTTATCTGGGCACTGGGCTCTCCAGAGGAAAAGAAACAGGTACCTGCACAAGACTGGGAACTAGGCCAGTATCTCACAGGGCCTGGAACTGTATTAATGAAAACCTTGTTAACAGCTGTAAAACGAATAGGGTCAGAGCCAAAGCGGTGGAGAAAGCACCCAACATAGAGCTGCATACAGGACTAAACCCCACAGAAGGTATGATTTCAAACAAACATTTAAAGCACAAAAAGATATTAGGACCATGAAGGCAGCATGAGACCTGACAAGTAGGGAGAATTCACACTTCAAGAATCAAAGGTAAATGTCAAATCTGATTGAAAGAGACTTTAAAACAGGTATAATTAAACTGTCCCAAGAGGCTGGATACCGTGGCTCGTGGCTGTAATCCTAGCACTTTGGGAAGCTGAGATAGGAACATCATTTGAGCCCAGGAGTTCGAGACCAGCTCAGGCAACCTAGTGAAACCCCATCTCTACAGAAATACAAAAATTAGCCTGATGTGTTGGGATGCACTTGTAGTCCCAGCTACTCAAGAGTCTGAGGGTGGGAGGATCACCTGAGTCCAGGGAGGTCGCGGCTACAGTAAGCCAAGATTGTGCCATCACACTCCAGCCTGGGCAACAGAGTGAGGCCCCCTTCTCCAAAAACAAAACAAAAACTATTAAATAACTTAATTATATATAAAGTGAGCAATACCTAATCCTGTAGAAAAGTTAAAAGGAATTAACCAGATTTGTATATAGCATGGATGGGTCTCAAAAACATTATATTGAACAGAAATAGCAAGTTATAGAATAATACCTATAGCAATTTTTTTATAATGAAAATGCACAATGTGGTGTTTGTAGATATATATGTATATAAAGCATAAAAGACGCCACAGTAAATCTCTTAAGAGTTTAGTTATATCAGTAATGTTCTACTTTTTAACTTTTCTTAAGAAGACTATGTATACGTGGTGTATATACGGTATGTATATTTTAAACTGTGTACATAGGAAAAAGAACTAGACAAAATGCTGACAACTAATTCTGGATGGTGGAAATACGGGTATTTATTATCTGTATTTTTCTGTACTTTTTAAACTTTGCATACAAAATCACATGGGAAAAAATAGCTATAGATTTTTACATTTGTAAACAGAATCCAAAGTAATGAATTTGCCGGGCGCGGCGGCTCAAGCCTGTAATCCCAGCACTTTGGGAGGCCGAGGCGGGTGGATCATGAGGTCAAGAGATTGAGACCATCCTGGTCAACATGGTGAAACCCCGTCTCTACTAAAAATATAAAACATTAGCTGGGCATGGTGGCGCGTGCCTGTAATCCCAGCTACTCAGGAGGTTGAGGCAGGAGAATTGCCTGAATCCAGGAGGCGGAGGTTGTGGTGAGCCAAGATTGCGCCATTGCACTCCAGCCTGGGTAACAAGAGCGAAACTCCGTCACACACACACAAAAAAAATTAATGAATTTGTTGATTTTTCTTGTTGTTGTTCTTTTCTCTTACAAATGGCAGCCACCATTCTGACATGTATTAATTAATACAGAAAATATAGAAAATTGTAGAGGAAAAGACCTTAAAGTCACTTGTTCAGCAAAGAAGACTAAGATCCAGAGATTTTAACCAGCTCACCCATAGTCACATATCTAGTTATACAGCTAGAGTCCCGAAGTTCCTTACTCTATATGGAATTATGGATCCCTGTCAAGTTAGTTAATCATCTGAATAGAGGGGAGAGTTTTGTGGTTGCAAGTTTCCTGCCTCGCAACAGTATGAAAAAAGGATTCTATAATAGTAGCCAGGTACCCAGTATCAATTTCCCCAATCTGTTTTTGTGTCACTGGAGTGAGAGAGAACTTAAGATATCTGCAAAACTACATCCTTAAAAATTTGACATATTTTATCCATTGTAAAAGAGCAGAACTAGCAGAATTCTCACAAACAAGCTTCTGTGCTGAACAGGGAAATGAAAGGAATTGATTTTGAAAAGCTAAACTCATATAGTTTATTTATTTCATGAGCAAATAGAGATGTAGTGCAGTTATAATTATTTATGAACTTTTGATAGTATTGTCTTTCAAAGAGATCTGTTTAGGGAAAAAGTTCATAGTGTTCATGAGCCAAACAACTATTCTAAATGCTATTACATCTTTTAGTACATCATTTATGCTTTTATCAAGACAGTCTCTTGACTTAACTTGGTGCTTTTTCATTCTTTCTCCATCCATTGCCTTCCTTTTAGAACAAAATGTGCATGTCTTCAACTGACAGCAAGGAATGCGAAAACTTCCCCCTTGTCAAGTGATAAAATAACCACTGGATATAAATATAAAAGACTACAGAGACAGATACCTACTGGGTAAGGTACCTTGATGATTTGTTGCAGGGTGTGTATATCTTTGAAGGTGGGTACTTTTTATTGTGGTCTGAAATCTTATAGATGTTGTTAAATCTGGTTTAATTTGGTTCTAATACCAAAAATTCAAATTATTAAGGAATAAAAACCTGTATATTTTTCATGGAAATGGTAGTCAGAGACTACATGTACATCATACAGAGTGTACTCAAACACTCACCTGCTTTGAGTCTGGCTTTTAACCCTCTAGGATCAGCCTACTTTAGGCAGCCATTTTTACATTTAAAAATACACTGTCTAGAACTCATTGGAGAATTGGGAATTTTCAACCTTTCAAGGTACTGACTCACTTAATCACAAAGCAGCCCTATGAGGTAGGTATTATCATATAACCCCCATTTTAAAAATGCAAAGTTAAAGCACAAAGAGGTTAAATAACTCATCCAAGGTCATACAGCTAGTAAATGTGGAAGCTGTGATGGGTACCCAGGCACTATACCTCTAAGAGCTTTCACATTTAGCCTGCTTCCCTCAGTAGTTATCAGTACCAGTAAGTGGAAATAAACTGCTTTTTGCTCTTTATGGTGTCTGATTTTCTCTTTTGCATATTTTGTTGACAGCATTTATGAATGCAGCCTGTTGTGCAAATGTAATCGACGATTATGTCAAAACCGAGTCGTCCAACATGGTCCTCAAGTGAGGCTACAGGTGTTCAAAACTGAGAAGAAGGGATGGGGGGTACGCTGCCTGGATGACATTGACAGAGGGACATTTGTTTGCATTTATTCAGGTAAAGCAAAGGTTTATTTTCAAATTATTCCAGAGTAGAATCTACCTTTCTGAATATCCATTTTCCTAGCCACGGCCATTGAGAGCTTACAGCAAGGTAAAGAGTAACAATATCTAAGAGGAACATCAGAGGAAGGCAAGTGAACTGGGAACTTGAGCATTCTGAGATACCTTAGGAGGCACCACATGTTTAAGAAAAGAAAGGTTCAGAGATGAAACTTGGGTAATTGTGTGAGGTCCTGTTTTTTACAAGGCACATTTGTTTTGTCTGCATGGCTACAGGTGCTTTGGGGTAAGGGTAGAAAACTTTTTAAAAGTAAAAAAAAATTAAATGCCTGGCTTGCCAAGGTAAAGATTCCCTGTCAAAGACTTCCTTATTCAATGTTTTATGCTATTATTAGAATTTAACAAGTTAATATGATACCTGCATGTTATAATTCAGTCAGTGACTTTAGGCAACTCACTCTATTTGGGGGACTGCAGAGAGTTGTCTGTGCTGCAGAGCAAAACTTCCCAAGCAGTATGTTACAGTTGTGCAATTACTGATTCTTTAGGGCCACAGCCCCAGGACCAAACACATCAGTCTTCAGTAGTCTTAGGCATTTACCTCCAGGCAAATGCCTAAAACTATGCAGCAAAAACCTTATTTTCTGTGCACATCCTTATGTGAGAAAGTTAGGGAAACACAGCTTTAGAGCCAGTCTAAAGGGATTGTCCTTGACTTATTCTCGGCAGCTAGGCAGCAGGAAACATAACAACCAGGTTCTGAAATTCCTTATCTGAAAAATCAGGTTTATCTGTTTACATGACCAAGTGCTTAAAAAAGAAGAGAGGCCGGGCGCGGTGGCTCACGCCTGTAATCCCAGCACTTTGGGAGGCCGAGGCGGGTGGATCACAAGGTCAAGAGATCGAGACCATCCTGGTCAACATGGTGAAACCCCGTCTCTACTAAAACTACAAAAAATTAGCTGGGCATGGTGGCGCGTGCCTGTAATCCCAGCTACTCAGGAGGCTGAGGCAGGAGAATTGCCTGAACCCAGGAGGCGGAGGTTGCGGTGAGCCGAGATCGCGCCATTGCACTCCAGCCTGGGTAACAAGAGCGAAACTCTGTCTCAAAAAAAAAAAAAAGAGAAAAATTTCAGGTTCATGTCAGGGAGAACAAGAAGCTTGCAGAGTTATGTGAATTCAGAGTAGTCACACTTATGGATCCCTGCCACTCCCCACTTATAGATCCGCATTCCGCACAGCCTGCCTAGACATTCATCTCTCATACTTCTCAAAATAACTCTTGGATGAAAGCTACCTATAAAATGCCAAGTGGTGTCCAGGAAGTATCATTGGTTTTATCTGTGTTGCTAGAAAATGTACATAAGCTATGTCTTTGATCTAAGGATAGGTAAGAATATCCTGCTATTAATTTTGACTTGGCAACTATAATATTGAATACCTTGAAAGAAAATGCATAAACTTTTAAGATTTTCGTGTTACGCAAGACTTAATATGACAATGCTAGGTGCATATCACCACAGATTTAAATAGGTACTTTTTTGGTTAGAAAGTGTAAGTTTCAGATGATAAAACCTTTTTAACTAGACACAAAAGCTACAATTTTATGACTAGAGATCATCTCTCTAATTTTCTAGAGTACCTTCTGATCCATATCTTTGTTTTGTATTATTGTAGTTAAACCTCTTTTGTGTTATACCAAAACAGACAGATGGTTTTTTTAGATACTCTATTTTTAATATACTGGAATATAAGAAATACCACATTGGTCTTTGTCTTACAGCAGTCTTGTAGGATGAGTTAATGTGTTTCTCTTCGTTGTAGAAAGTATGGGTTCTTTAGTTATGGAGTAGAAATAGAGGTGTCCATTTGTTGTTAGCAATTATATTCTCTTCTGTCTTGTTCAAACTCTTGAACATTTTTCCTTTTAGGAAGATTACTAAGCAGAGCTAACACTGAGAAACCTAATGGTATTGATGAAAACAGGAGAGATGAGAATACTGTGAAAAATGTATTTTCAAAAAAGAGGAAATTAGAAGTTGCATGTTCGGATTGTGAAGTTGAAGTTATCCCATTAGAACTGGAAACACATCCTAAAAGTGCTAAAACTGAGAAATATTCACCAAAGTTCAGTAATAATCCCAAGGAGTTTACTATGTAAGTAATAGCTGAGGAACCCATAGTAAATCTAAATTATTATGGATTGATTGGTTCTTTTTCCTTCCCCTCTTTCTTTTCTCCTCATTTGTATTTATCATCTTGTTTTAAAGTTGTTAAGTCTAACACTTTGAGACATCCAGGACATTTAAAAATCTAGCCAACATACTATCCTCAGTGTTCCATTTTCTGGAATTTTACCTTATATGACTTTAATCAGGTTTTTTATGAATGACATAAGTTTTACTGTTTTTAAAATTTTTCCATTTTATCTGCAAAGTTTTCATAGGTTCTCTTCCTTTTTTAAAACGTACTTCAAAAATTATTTAAAGTATGATTTTATTTCCCTTCTCTAGGGAAAGGAATAAGCATAGATGTTCTTAATTAATTTATTATTATGGATATTTATGTAATAATGGATATTATCTGTACTTCAGTGAAGAGAATTTTTAGTGATACAGAATCACTTTTTTTTTCCTTTTTAGGGAAATGAAGTATAGCAATATTTCAAGAATTCGATATCATTCAGTTATTAGAGGTCCTGAATCCAAGACAGCCATGTTTCAACACAATGGGAAGAAAATGGTAAAAACTGCAAAATGTAGATGCGGCCCTTCATTTCTTTTTTAATTTTTATTTTTAAATCTTTTTTTTTTTTTTGGACACAGAGCCTCACTCTGTCACCCAGGCTGGAGTGCAGTGGCACAATCACAGCTCACTGCAGCCACAATCTCCTGGGCTTGAGTGATCCTTCTGCCTCAGCCTCCCAAATAGCTGGGACTACAGGTATACACCACCATGCCTGGCTCTTATTTAGTAGAGACAGGGTCTCACTATATTGCCCAGGCTGATCTCCAGCTTCTGAGCTCAAGCAGTTGTCATGCCTCAGCCTCCCAAAGTGCTGGGATTATAGGCATGAGCTACTGTGCCCAGCTGATGGGGCCCTTCTGAGATCATAAACTGTTGCCTTTCTTTCCTTTACTTAGCTCAAAATGTTTGTTACTTTATAGCATGTAGAATTTCTTCTATTGTTTTGGAATGGTAGACTGTGGAAATGCTAGGACCATGTTCTATTTAGTTAACATTGTCCACGGCAGTTGGCGTGTTTCCAGCCTGGCTGTTTGAGGAGAATGCTGGTCATGATCTGACAGTGTGTGCTCCACTGAGACTGAGAGGTAGCCCATTCTGAGAATTTGTGGGAGAAGCTAAAGTGTTCAAGAGTTAATAGTGATCTATGATAAGAAAAGGGACGAAGTAAGTTAGGTAAAGGAGAAGAAGGGTTTTTGTTTTGTTTTGTTTTGTTTTGTTTTGTTTTGTTTTGGAGACTGAGTTTCACTCTTGTTGCCCAGGCTGGAGTGCAATGGTGCAACCTCTGCCTCCTGGGTTCAAGCGATTCTCCTGCTTCAGCCTCCCCAGAAGCTGGGATTACAGGTGCCTGCCATTACTCCCAGCTAACTTTTTGTATTTTTAGTAGAGACAGGGTTTCCTCATGCTGGCCAGACTGGTCTCAAACTCCTGACCTCAGGTGATCCACCTGCCTCAGACTCCCAAAGTGCTGGGATTACAGGCGTAAACCACCGTGCCCAGCCAAAGGTTTTAAGATGTAGGAGAAAGAAGAGATGCAACTTTATGAAAGAATCATCCAGAAATATTTTATGTGGTAGCCTCTGAGGGTACTCTTTGCAGTCTGAACTAAGAAGATTACTAAAACATAGAAGCAAAGAAAGAGGAAAGAGAACGAAGAGAGACATAATGGTAGCTTATATTAGAGCTTGTGGATGGAAAGTAAAAACTGTGCTCTAGGTGCTACACAAATATTTGCCCTCTCCCTGGTAATGGTACAATAGCTACCTCCTTAGGGTCAGAGAATTATGAAAAGATTGGCCATGGTGTCACACAGACCCAGGTTTAACCTTCAGCTCTGCTGCCTGCTAGCTGGGTGGTATCTCCATATATACATTTCTTTTATCTGTAAAAAGATAATAGTAGATGTCTCAGAGTTATGAGGATTAAATGAAATAAGCATCTTAAGGTTGCTTAGCATAATGCTTAGCATCCAACTAAGTGCTCAATACTTGTTAACCATTCAGATACTGAGAACTTTCATAGTAATAATATGGTCAATGTGCATTGAACACTTAGTTGTTTGCCAAGCATTGTGCTAAGCATATACCCCTCTTTTAAAGTTAGCATTACTATTTAAAGTGACTGCAGTGTATACAATGCATAAATACTGTCAAATTCATTAACTTTTCTTTGAAGTAGAAACTAGCCAGTGAGTGTTTTTAGTCTTTACACAATTTACAGTTGAAGCCAAATTTATAATCTAGTAATAACACTTTCTCAGTACTGAGAATGATTACAATTGGGGTTACAGACAGATGTATTAAGATTTTAATTCCCAAAAAATTTCTTGACAGTCTTTATAGCTGTGGCTTAATAAGGCACCTAGGAGTAGAACACACTACTAGCGTTTGACACATACTGGCTCCATTAGCCCATTGGCTCCATGATACCAGTTTTGAGGCTTTTCAGACTAATCTAGTACGTACAGATTATGATGACTGACACTTGATAAAAGAGGCCTAACTGCTAAATACTTTTTCCTGACCTGGAAAGTAAAGACATCTTCCTTGTTTTTTTAAGGAATTTGTTTCCTCGGAGTCTGTCACTCCAGAAGATCATGATGGATTTAAACCAACCCAAGAACATCTGAACTCTGAAACCAAGGGAGCACAAAGTAGGCTTTGTTTCTTCTGTGAATGCCTACATCTTCTGCCTGTTTCTCTGTGTCTTGCTCAATACCTGTAGCTCATTTTCTTAGATGCCATAATAAACATGCTGCCTTTGTCACAAAGGTTACAACTTACCTAGGTAAGAGGTCAGCCAACTATGGCTTGTGGGCCATATCTGGCCCTCTACCTGTTCACTATAGCATGTGAGCTAAGAATGATTTTTACATTTTTAAATAGTTGAAAAAAAATCAGAAGGTGATAATATTTTGACAACTGAAAATTATATGAAATTTTAGTGTCCAGAGATAAAGTTTTGGACTGGTGCAGTAGCTCAGCCCGTAATCTCAGCACTTTGGGAGGCCAAGGCAGGAGGGTTGCTTGAGGCCATGAGTCTGGGCAACATAGCAAGATCTTGTCTCAACAACAGCAACAAAATTAGCCAGGTGTGGTGGTGCACACCTGTGGTCTTAGCTACTCAGGGGGCTGAAATGGGAGGATTATTGAGGTCAGGAGTTAGAGGTTACAGTGAACTATGATTGTGTCACTGCACTGCAGCCTGAACGATTGAGCAAGACCCTGTCTCAGAAAAATGTAAGTTTTATTAGAATAGAGCCAATTTGCATTAAATATTGTCGGCTTCAACATTACAGCAAAATTGAATAATCACAACGGAGACCACATGGCCAGCAAAGCCTAAAATATTTGCTATTTTGCCTTCTAAAGAAGAACTTTGCTGACCTCTGGTCTAATTGCCAGTATTGACTTGATGCATGGTAAGAGGGGTGGTGGGCTGGACAACTCTGACTCTTATGTGGTGCACAGGTATTGTCTGTGGCTTTGGAACCATTGTGCAGAGCAGCCACTTTCAAACTCTTTGTAGATGCCTTTAAAAATAAACACACATCAGTCTCCTGCAATTGCCTAGCCAATACTGCCGGAGAGCATACTCAGCATGATTCTAGCAAAAGGCCAAAATATTGCCACCCTGAGTCCTTATGTTTCAGAGTTACTAGTCCTTGCCATAGTTAACATTACAACTGCACAATCCTTGTTTTTGGTACTTTTGCATTTCACTGTGTCCTTCACAAGGAGACATTGCTGAGATATGTCCATTTGTGAAGAATTGGTGAGCCAATTCTAAAAGAATTTATTTTACCATGCGGGTGAGTCACAATGCATACCATTGCTTTTGGTTCTTTTGCCCTTTTCATTGACTGCTACAATTTATATAGCAGGTACTCCAAAAGTCAAAAGTTACATACGTTTTGTATAAAAAAAATCCAAAGTTATATTATAGCTTACATGTAACTCATGATTAAAATATGAGTACGTGTAGGAACGGCAGCCAGCAATGGTGGTGATTAAATCAAGAGCCTTAATTTTAGACAAATAATTTTTTTGTGCCAGTGAATTAGGTGGCACAAATAGCTTTGTGGCTCTTTTAAAATAAGTAATTTATACTTACTCCATCTGACATGCATTCATATTTTTTTTTCCGTAAAGAGAGACAGCATCTTGTTCTGTCACCCAAGCTGGAGTGCAGTGGTGGGATCATAGCTCACTGCACCTTCCAATTTCTGGGCTCAAACAGTCTTCCCACCTCAGTCTCCCAAGCAACCAGGACTACAGACACACCCCACCTTGCTGGCTAATTTATTTTTTTTAATTTTTTTTCGTAGAGATGAGGTCTCACTTTGTTGCCCAGGCTGGTCTTGAATTCCTGGCCTCAAGCATCCTCCTGCCTTGATCTCCCAAAGTGCTGGGATTACAGGCGTGAGCCACCATGCCCTGCCATATTCGTCCTTTTGAATACTCTCAAAAAATTATTTCCCTTATTGTATAAGAAAAACGATTAAATAGTGCATCTACTTTTAAAGGATTATTGTTTATAAAAGTGTAATTTTTGAATGCTCATCTAGTAAAGCACCAAACACTAATATATGCAAAACCCTTAGCAGTACAGTTGTCACTGTTGGGACTTGTGGAGGGTGAGTCTGTGAGGGTTAGGCCTTTTATTGGCAGCATAAAGGCCTAGAGTGCCTCCAAAACACCCATTCTGTTACATTTGTTTAGAACATACGTAAGTGCAGATTCCAGAATTAAAAAGAGTCAGTTTATTAAGAGTAGATATTAAATATAATAATGAAGAAGCAAGATGTAGATTAATGAAAAAGCATTCGTACGTAGTAGAAGGCAGAACGTTGGGATTCACACATTTCTGGGTTTGTTACTGGAGTTCTTTTTATTGTGGGTCAGATGAATCTCTTAATCCCTCAGATACTCAAAGTTTCCTTTATACAATTAAATACTGCTGTTTGCCTAACACATTGTAAGGATTGATAATTAAAGCACCTAGCATCTAATTAGTGTTGTTAATTTCAGCACTATTGCTCAGCAACTGTATTCCCTGATGTTTCCTTCCAAAATGTCTATTAGAGAACTCAAGTTCAAACCATGTTGATGATTTTGAAGATAATCTGCTGATTGAATCAGATGTGATAGATATAACTAAATGTAGAGAAGAAACTCCACCAGGGAGCAGATGTAACCAGGCAACCACATTGGATAATCAGAATATTAAAAAGGCAATTGAGGTTCAAATACAGAAGCCCAAAGAGGAACGGTCTACAACATGTCAAAAACAGCAGGTCTTTTGTGATGAAGAATTGCTAAGTGAAACCGAGAATACTTCATCTGATTCTCTAACAAAGTTCAATAAAGGGAATGTGTTTTTATTGGATGCCACAAAAGAAGGAAATGTTGGCCGCTTCCTTAATGTGAGTATAAGAGCTGAGATTCCTATTTCTGAGCAACTGTTTTTTTCTATGCTACTTAACAAAATTATGAGGAAAATATGAAAAACAGACTCTAAAGTCAGGCTATCTGGTTAGAATTCCAGTCCTCCACGGATGGATGTTTTACTTGATCTCTGATACCTTACTTTCTACCTTTGTAAGATGGGGATAAATAATAACTGTCTCAGGATGTTGTGTGAATGAATTAACATAAAGTGCTTAGAACGTGCCTAGCACATAGTAAACATTTGCTTTTTAAAAACTATAAGACATGGTATATAAGAAAAGTATTTAAATATATTAGAAGGGGCCAGGTGCAGTGGTTCACGCCTGTAATCCCATCACTTTGGGAGGCCGAGGCGGGTGGATCACAAGGTCAGGAGTTCAAGACCAGCCTGGCCAAGGTGGTGAAACCCCATCTCTATTAAAAATACAAAAAAATTAGCTGGGTGTGGTGGTGGGTACCTGTAATCTCAGCTACTCAGGAGGCTGAGGCAGGAGAATTGCTTGAACCTGAGAGGCAGAGGTTGCAGTGAGCTGAGATTGCACCATTGCACTCTAGCCTGGGAGACAGAGCAAGACTCCGTCTCAAAAAATATATATATATATTAATTAAAATTTAAAAAAATAACAAATATGTCAGAAGGTTTTCAAGCTCACTTACCTGAGTTGGGAAAAAAAAATGTGTGGATAGGAAATTATCAGTGAAATTAAATGGTGGCAGACATGTCCAAAGAATATTGTTGGGATTTGATGATATATTAATATAGAAAGATTACCACATACTGGGTTTTTTTTTTCTTTTTCTCTTTTTTTTTTTTTTTTTTTTGAGACAGAGTCTCACTTTGTCACCAGTGGTGCGATCTCGGCTCACTGCAACCTCCACTTCTGGGGTTCAAGCAGTTCTTGTGCCTCACCCTCCTGAGTAGCTGGGATTACAGGCATTAATCACATGATGAATGTGTAGAGTAGGCAACAGAGCAATACTGGAATAGTGGTAATATGAGGAAATGATAGCATCTGTTTAGAAGCTTTGGAATGAAGACACGTTATGGCTGTGTTCAACAGAGAAATTAGTTGCTTACAATATCTCCTCTCCAAAAGGCTTGTTTGTTACAATGATGTAAAAATTAGGTTCTGTACATCTTCATATTAAACTTTCTTTGTGAAAACTTTTTGTTAAAAAAGAAAAAAAGCCATACTTTGAAAAGTACTGTGCTTCCATTTCCCATGCCCCCACTCTACCTTCTCTCTGTAAGTCATCATGTTTACTCTTTTTTCTTTTTTTTAGACGGAGTCTCACTCCGTTGCCAGGCTGGAGTGCAGTGGCACGATCTTGGCTCACTGCAACCTCTGCCTCCTGGGCTCAAGTGATTGTCCTGCCTCAGCCTCCTGAGTAGCTGGGATTACAGGCATGCACCACCATGCCCAGCTAATTTTTGTATTTTTAGCAGAGACAGGGTTTCACTATGTTGGCCAAGATGGTCTTGATCCCTTGACCTTGTGATCCGCCCACCTCAGCCTCCCAAAGTGCTGGGATTACAGGCGTGAGCCACCACGCCTGGCCTTTACTCTTTTGTGTGTGTGTATTCTTCTAGTGTTTCCTTCCTAAAATACAAGTAATATGAACATGTGTTCTTATATCTCCTCCTTTATTTTTTTGAGATGGAGTCTTGCTGTATCGCCCAGGCTGAAGTGCAGTGGTGAAATCTCGGATCACTGCAACCTCTGCCTCCAAGGTTTAAGCGATTCTGCTTCAGCCTCCCGAGTAGCTGGGATTACAGGCATGCACCACCATGCCTGGCTAATTTTTTTTTTTTTAGTAGAGACGTGGTTTTCACCATGTCAGCCAGGCTGATCTTAAACTCCTGACCTCAAGTGATCCACCAGCCTTGGCCTCCCAAAGTGCTGGGATTACAGGTGTGAGCCACTGTGCCTGGCCTCATTTCTCCCCCTTTTTTAAACATAAAACATAACATATTATATTCACTGTCCTATACTTTGTTTTTTAAATTAACAGTATATTGGGCCGGGCGTGGTGGCTCATGCCTGTAATCCCAGCACTTTGGGAAACTGAGGTGGAAGGATCACTTGAGGTCAGGAGTTTGACATCAGCCTGTCCAACATGACAAAACCCCATCACTACTAAAAATACAAAAACAAAAAAAATTAGCCAGGCATGGTGGTGCATGCCTGTAATCCCAGCTGCTTGGGAGGCTGAGGCACAAGAATCACTTGAACCTGGGAGGCAGGGGTTGCAGTGAGCCAAGACCATGCCACTGCACTTCAGCCTGGGCAACAAAGAGAGACTCCGTCTCAAAAAAAAAGTGTATTGTGACAATATTTTCCATATTGCTACACAAATGTTGTGGAATAATTTCCATATTAATACACAGAGCTTCTCATTCTTTTTTGTATGCTTTTGTTTATAGATGCATAGAATTCTGTTGTCTACCAAAGTTTATTTAACCAATCCCCTTTAGGCAGATATTTTGAGTTATTTCCAAACCTTCAGCATTAAAAACACTGTTCAATGAATAATTTTACACATAGACACATATGCAGATGAATCTGTAGAATACATTTCTAGATAAGAGATTACAGAATCAAAACACAAATGCATTTATAATAATGACAAATATTGACAGATTTTATAGGGATTTGTCCCATTTTTGTGTTTCTACCAGCAACATATAAGAGTGTCAGAACAGGGCTTTTCTGAATGGGTTATCACTATTAACAGAAGCTATGATATTTTATACATTAGCAAAAAAAAGAACAAAATCGACGTGATGGATTAAAAACAGAATGGTATTCTAATGCTAAAGCACAAGTTATCAGACTTTACGCTATTTCTAACCTTGGTATTTATTTTTTATTTAACAGCATAGTTGTTGCCCAAATCTCTTGGTACAGAATGTTTTTGTAGAAACACACGACAGGAATTTTCCATTGGTGGCATTCTTCACCAACAGGTTTGAAATTGATTTTGCTTACTTAATTCTGAAATCGTGACTTTACAAATAACAATAGAGAACCAGGCATGGTGGCTCAAACCTGTAATCCCAGCACTTTGAGAAGTGAAGATGGGCAGATCGCTTGAGTTCAGGAGTACGAGACCAGCCTGGGGCAACATGGCAAAACCCTGTCTCTACTTTAAAAAAAAAAAAAAAAATTCACCAGGAGTGGTGGCCAGCTACTCAGGAAGCTGGGGTGGGAGGATCACTTGAGCCCAAGAGGTGGAGTTTGCACCCCATCTCAAAAAATGATAACAATAGAAAAATATAAAAAGATGACATATACTATAGCCTCAAATATCTTGTACTGTAGAATATTCAGTTATCCTAAACTGTTCCTAGTCAGTAAGATTTTGAACACCTGAAATTTCAATTCTTATTCCCACTTAGAATGAATGCCTGAACGGGCTGAGATGATATCAGGTATCACCCAGTTCCACTCGGGATAAATGACGAAGAGTGCTACATAATCTTTAATTCTGAGCTATTCCCCAGCTACTTCCACACTGCAGGCCTCAGCATATCACTTGGTCCTACTCTTGGCAAAATACACTTCCTTCCTCATATTGATTGGGGTTCCTTCTTGATTAACATTTTAGTAGATTAGAAATAGAACGCAAATGGTTATTCTTAATAAAAGGTCATTCCTAATTGGTGGGTGTCAGGTGAGAGAATAGATCATATTTTTGAGGATGGTTAATGTTACTAGGAAAATGGATATAATTAAGTTTGGTTGATTGGTGGTTCTTTAGGGTATTTTATGATTGTTTTAAAATTTCTACTTTCTAGGTATGTGAAAGCAAGGACAGAGCTAACATGGGATTATGGTTATGAAGCTGGGACTGTGCCTGAAAAGGAAATCTTCTGCCAATGTGGGGTTAATAAATGTAGAAAAAAAATATTATAAATATGTAGCTAATGCCTGTTTGTCAAATTAGCTTATCAGGCTGAAATTAAAGCCATGCAAAAGAAGGTAAAGGTCCATCGAGATAATTCCCCTTCGTTTCCTTTGTCATTGGGTTCATATTTTATTTCAGATTTTATTTGTGTGACTTAAAGAAATTCCAGGAACACAATTAGGACATTTTCATACACATAGGGTATCTCATTCACTGCTGTGCAGCTTTACATGAATAGGATGGAAGCATATATTTTATATGAAATACCACTCTCCAACTTATAATTTATTTAAAAATTATATATTAAGAGAAACAAATGTCATAACAAAACTCAACTGTTTCTAATTGCTTTTGTGACTGTTACCTTTTAGTTCATGCCCCAAAGAGCTAAATTTCACACTTTTACCTACGAAATTGA
This sequence comes from Sapajus apella, assembly GCF_009761245.1. Lineage (NCBI taxonomy): Eukaryota > Metazoa > Chordata > Mammalia > Primates > Cebidae > Sapajus > Sapajus apella. Next base: position 16,723,572 of record NW_022436972.1, on the reverse strand, counting down.
TTTTTAATTCCTGGAAAATCATTTACCATTATGAGCTACAAGGTGGACAACAGTGCCTGAGGAACTCATTTTAAACATATTACTCCCAAGAATTTAACACTTGTTGGAGAAGCGATACTTGGATCCATAAAATACTGTCCCATCAACCATTTGAGTGGGGAAAGGAAGAAGCTCTTCTGTAAGATTCTGGCAGACTCTTTGAGATGAATCTTCTTTTCCATGGATATTCTCTACTCTTTCAATACAAATATAGGAAAAGAGGGAATAGAAGCCTGGAAGAACTTGAACATTTTTGTTCTAGATAGATTAGATATAGTTATTGAAAAGGAAGCCTAGAAAGTAGTCAAACTTGGCTTATTTAGGCCAGAAGGAATTGAGGTGGGCAAGAATTTCACTTAAACACAAGAAGGCCAGGCATGGTGGCTCTCACCTATAATCACAACACTTTGACAGGCGGAGGCAGGTGGATTACTTGAGCCTAGGCGCTCGAGACCAGCTTGGGCAACATGGCAAAACCCTGACTCTACAAAACAGAAAAATTAGCCGGGCTTGATGGCATGTGCCTGTAGTCCCAGCTACTCAGGAGTGAGGTGGGAAGATCATTTGAGCTCGGGAGGTCAAGGCTGCAGTGAGACGTGATTTCACCACAGCACTAACAGCCTGGGCAATAGAGCAAGACCCTGTCTCAAACAAAAAACACACACACACAAGAAAAGAAAGCAATTCTGAACTGTGAAATCTGAAATAGCTCCTTAGTATCTCCTGAGCATGATTTGCAAATTGTTTTTTTAGAGAAAAAAGAGTAAGCACTTTACCATAGGTTACTTGGCCCTGATGATCTATCTAGTGGAAAGGGGGACTGGGAAGCCCAAGCAGACTGGGAAATCAGACAGCTAGGAAAAGTAGCAAAACAGCCCAGCAAGCTGCTGATGAGGAAAGTTGAGAAATCCATTTATTCACTGTAGAGATGCAGGAGTTTCAGGCAGTGTACTAAAATGAAGTGAAAAAAAACTTGAATCAATATGGGAGATATTTTTGTGCAAAAGGAAATATTGTGGATCAGACAGTATTCCTTTGAGCTCTGCCTGTGGAGTCCATTTGACCTTTAGAAATATGAGGTATTCTGTCAGTTTTATCCTCTTGGAGAAATTTCTCCTGAAATGTTGTTGATTTGCTTTAATCTGGACTGGTTCACAGCTATCATCTTTCATCCATAACTCAGAGATTCCCTTTGTCTCTTATGTTGGACCCATTTCCAGTTAGATCCCATTGTTTTCCTTTTCCTTTGTTTACTCTTCCACATATTGGTAAAGCTCTTCTGATAGCTTTTGAAAAGGAAAAGTTAGAAGTAAATGTTTTGAATCTCTGTGTGTTTGAAAATGTCTTTATTTTACCCTTACACTTGATTGCTGTGTTGGTTGGCGAGGTATAGAATTATTGAATGGTCTCCATGCCCAGTTTTGAAGGCATCTGCTAGCTTTCAGTGTTACTGGTGTGGAGTGTGAAAATGTACTGTCTTCTGGCTTCCAGGGTGACTACTGGAAATTGAATGACATTCTGTTCCTCCTCTTTTGCATATATAATCCATTTGTATCTCTCTTGAAGCTTATAGGTTTATCTTTGTCTCAGTGTTCTGCCCCTGTTAAGATTTTCATCCTTTGTACTAAGTGCCTGGTGGGATCATTCAGTCTGAAACTAATGATTTTCCATCTGTTCTCTCTTTCTGGAATTCCTGTTTCCCAGATGTTAGACCCCCAGAATTGATCTCTAATTTTCCTATGTTTTCTCTTAACTTACAGTTCTGTCTTCTTGCTGGGACCTTTACCTAGGACCATTTCTTAATTTAATCTTCTAGTTCATCGGTTGCATTTTATTTTTCTAGTTTCATATTTCTAAGAGCTCCCCATCTCTGAATACTCTTTTTTTAAATAGCATCCTATTTTAGTCATGTTTGCAGTATTTTATCTTTTAAGATATTTGTGTGTATGTGTATGCACACATCTCTCTATTCTTTCCGCATAATCTCTGTCTTCCAGAGTTTGTTTCTTTGTTTCCCCTGTATGTCTGTTTTGGTCTTGATCTTCCACATTATAGGCTTTCCTCAGAGTTAATGGTCTAGGTAGTCTACTCCTATTTAAATGTGGAACATCAAAAAGCTTATTGTAAGCTGAGAGTGTGGTAAAGGGCTCTTTGTCTTACTGTGACCTACCTGAGCTACTTTGCTGGGGAACACCCTAATGTCAGTCTCTTTAGGGCTTTTCTTTTTGACTTGGCAAGAAATACTCTTCCATCCTCCTGCATGGAGGGCAAAAAAAAATTGGCTGCTAGGGTCTGCTCACTTCCCTCTTTTGCAGACCCCACACTCTTGCTTCTGCAATTAATTTCATAGTTGTCAAATTGTCCTTTTTAATATTTCTCTTCTGCTGTCCCAGTTTGCAATCTTCCTCTTTACAACCTGCTGAAAGTGTAAGATCTCCAGTTTTCTTTTAATTCCTCAGCAAACCACCAACTGTTGCGTCTTTTTTCCAGAACAACTTATTTTGTAACTATGACTATACGCATTTCTGTTCTCTACCTGTATATTTGTTAGATGCACTAAAAACCTCGACTTGTATGGTGCTCTGTACCCTATGGGTGCTAAATAAAGGCTTGCTACTGGCAACTGGATTTAGGATCAGTTAATTCTGTGTCATTTTAAGATATGGTTATTTAGATCAAACTCAGGAGAAAATTTTTAGGAGAAACCCTCAGGAAGGTGATTGTTTCTCCCGCTGAGCCGTGGGGGTGGGGTAGGAAAACCACGTGTTTGGGTTTTTTAAGCTATTCAAATTAAGATGTAGATCTGAATGAGTGAGTGAGAACCCCTATCTGCACACACAACTTTCCCCGGGCTGTCTCGTGACTGGAAGGAACGGCCCAGATTCAAGAAAACGAAACCTGGTGCATTGGGGCACTTCCGGGATCTCGCGATCCGGCCGCCACCAGCAGCTGCAGCACAGCCATGGACCAAGCGTCGCCACCTCTGCCCGAGTCAATGCACAGCACTGGCAGCCCGGAGGCCCAGCTGGAGCAGGAGGCGCTCCTCTTTCCCACCGGTGAGTACCGTGGATGCGGGTGGGCAGGGCTGGGTAGCGACGGATCCGGTCAAGGGGCCTGCCTTTCGGTCGTGGCCGCTTTAGGGCCCCGACCTGCTACTAATCCAGGCCCGGGCCGCAGACGCCGAAGCCGCACTGGACGGACTTGGCTCAGAATTCACGGGCCGGTGGCGCCCAGAGGATGGGGCGCGGCGTGGGCCAGTTCCGCAGGTGGCTCTGACTGCCCATGGTTTCTCGTAAGAGGCGTGCATGCTTCGGTTTACCTCTCCCCGTGATAGCCCAGTGCTTCCCGCACCACCGATGTCAACCCTCTTAGCGCCCCTCTACCCACAGGTAAACCAGAACAGTGGGAGGGGCGCCTTGCTGCGGGGAGGTAGGGGCGTCCCTGAGGGAGGAGCTGAGTCTCACATTCACGGAGGACGTGACTGGAACCCGTCTCCTCCTCTCCAGTCGTTCCAGTCCTCCCCGTTCCTCTATGTGAGTGGGTGGGTCTTCTGATGGGTTCCTGCCCTTGAGTTATGTGTACAGCTCCTAACGGTGTGCCAGGTTCAGGGTAAGGTCCTGGGCATACAAACATGAGTTAGGCAGGCCCTGCGCTAGAGACTCTACTAGGCAACTTTAATATGAGGAAGTCAGAACCACAGAGGAACTGATGAGAGGCTCCTGACTCCCGGTGTTCAGGCAAAGCTTTTTGAGGAGAGGATGCCTGGGCTTACTTTTAAAGGGCTAGATTCAGCCAAAGGTGGAAAAGTTGAAGGGGTGTTCCCAGCAGAGAGGATGACACAAAGGCATCAAACCCCAAAACATCATACGTGGCAACCACAAGCCAATCAGATGGATATTTCATTTGCTGGTGTACATATGGGCTGTAAGATGAGTCAGGAGGGTTGCGGCTCCATCCTGACCTTTTGCCCAAACTCCAGACTGGTATGACCAGCTTCTTCCATGTCTGAAATGATCTCAATCTACGTATGTCCTAAAATGAATTCTTGTTTCCCCCACTGTACTCAGGTACTCCAAACCTGCTCAACAACCAGCGCATTCCATTCACCCAGTTGCTCCTTCCAAAAACCTTAGTGGCATACTCAGGGCCTCTCTTAACTCTACGCTTTTTCTAATGCATCAGTCAGGCCAGCCAGTTCTGTCTTTAGCCTGACTGTATCTTGAGCCTGCTTCTCACCACTTCCATAACTGCCACCCAAGCCTAGGCCATCATGATCTTCTGCCTGGACTATTGCTTTCCTGGCTTCTATTCTAGCCGTTCATATAGGCAGGCCTGCCTAGCAGCCAAAATGCTTTTTAAAAAACAAAAAGCAAATGTGATTCTCCTACTCAAAACCCACCAGTAGTCTCCCATGACTCTCAGAACAATCTGTGAGCCTGGCCTACAGTTAACTCCATGTCCTTATCTGATTCGACTCCTGCCCATCTTAACGATTGTGCTACCTTGCTACCTTGTAGGTCCTCTAAGCCACCAAAGCTGTCCCTGCCTCAGGATCTTTCTGTTTGCTATTCTCTTCAAGGAAAACTCTATCCTGTTTTCAGCTCCCCATCACATTCAGGTGTCTGCTCATGTACATCTTCCCTCAACCTTGCCTGCCCATTCTGTCTAAAAGAGCACCCCTCGCCCCTGCTCCTGTCACTCTCTACTTCCTTCTGCTCTATTTTTCTGTATAGCACTTATCACTATCTGGAAAACAAAACAAAACAAAATTTTTTAAATGCCTGTCTCTATCACTCACCACTGGCATGTAAATTCATCTTATTCTCTTCTATCCCAAGTGCCTAAAATAGTTGGCCTAGTTGTAGTAGTAGGACATAGCAGGTACTCATTAAATATTACATAATAGTAGGTCCTTACGAAATATTTGTTGAAGGAATGAATGTGCTTGTATGTAACACTACAGAGCTTGACTTCTGTAGGTGATAGGGAATTGTGGGCAGATGTACATTTCAGGTAGATCATTCTGACAGTAACATAGTACATTTCAGGTAAATTATTTTGACGGTAATGTAGTATGTTTCAGGTTGGTTATTCTGATATTAACATAGTACATTTCCTATAGATCATTCTGACAGTAACAGTACATTTCCTGTAGAACATTCTGACGGTAATGTAGTACTTTTCAGGTGGAACATTCTGATAGTAATGTAGTACATTTCAGATAGATCATCCTTCCACATCGCTGCCAGCAGTGTCTTTCTCTTAAACACACATGTGCACACAAACACATATACACATGTGAGTGTGCACACAGATCAGGTCATGGTCATTCCAGTGTTAATAAGTACTTACTGGCCGCAAGTACTACAAAAACAACTTGATGTAATTTAAGCATAAGGGTTGCTTAGTAGTAGTAAGCAGGAAGACCAGACTCACAGACTCCCTACTGTATGGATGCTTTAGCATCTTACAGAAAGGGCTGAGGACTAGGACCTGAGAAGTCGTTATAAACTTTGACAACACTCTCTTTTGTCTCTCATTTCTGCATTTCTCAGTGTATCTGCTTTGTTTTTCTCTGTATTTCTCTGGTCCAGTTTTCCTGGTAATAATATAGAAGATGGCTGCCCTCAGAGCCTCTCATTTTTTACATCTTCTTTAAGAAACCAGCCCAATCTCAACTGAAATCTTCTATTCTGAATTCTGTGTATCTGAGAGATGGGCAGGTAGGTCCTCTGGGACTATCAGCTGTGTCTAGAGGATTGAAGTACAAACATGCCTGCTGGGGGTCATTGTGTATACATCATTGTGAGCTGAACAGGTACCCTGAAGGAGTACATTGAACATCCTACACTTTGGCTGCCCATGGTCCTTCCTCCATAACAAACACATCCTTGTTCCTATTTATAAATTCTAAAGATGTTCCCGGTGATGCATTCTGTTCCTAGTAATGAATCCTAGCTATACTGAAACCAAATTCTTCTTTCTCTCTCTCTCTCTCTCTGACTCTTCCCTTTTCTTTCTACCTCTTCTTTAGATTTATTTCCTTTCTTCCATTCCTTGCCTTAAAAAAAAAATCTACTTCCTACGTTCATATATCTTTCCTTCCTAACTAATCCTAATATTGAATTAAAGCACACTTAAAATACATTGCTCATATATGTCTTTAATTCTTATAGAATTTAGAATTTATTTTTAATATGGTATGGCATTAGGATTCTAACTTTTTAAAATAGATAATTAACCAGGGAACTATTTCTTGAATATGCCATTGTTTTCTTCTTCATTTGTAATGACAATGATGATGATTATTATTGAGAGGTTGCTATGGGCAAGGCAGTGTTTTGAGAGCTTTACCTATACTTAAATTCCTAGTTGTGTTTCTTGAATAAAGGTCTTCCTCATTTTGGCCGGACACAGTAGCTTATGCCTGTAATCCCAGCACTTTGGAGATGCCAAGGCAGAAGGATCGCTTGAGGCCAGGCACTTGAGAACGGCCCTGGCAACATAGCAAGACCTTGGTATCTGAAAAAAAAAAAAAAAAAAAAAAGCTGGCAGTGGTGGCATGCACCTATAGTCCTAGCTACTTGAAAGGATCGCTTGAGCTCAGGAGTTCAAGACTCCGGTCAGCCACTGCTCTCCAGCCTGGGCAACAGAACAAGCCTCTTGTCTCTAAATTTTAAAAAGAAGTCTGCTATAACAGGATGTTTTAGAAAAAAAAAAAGAAGAAGAAGAAGAAGTCCTCATTATTAGGCATTTAAAAATAACCTCATTCTTAGCATATTAAAAAGTAAAAAGTTGCTTTTCCACTTGGGTCCCCAATTTTTTATCTCTCTGGGAATTAAGAATCTCTCATAAAAACAAGTGCCCTGCCTTCAACTTTAAGACTGGAAGAGGAGTTAGTGAGACCAAGAAATTCCACTTTTCTACTTCTCACCAGGGATGTTACTTATAGGTGTCTTTCAGGTTGCAGAAAAGATGGAAAAAAGGACATGTGCACTCTGCCCCAAAGATGTCGAATATAATATCCTGTACTTTGCACAATCAGAGAATATAGCTGCCCATGAAAATTGTTTGGTAAGTTATTTGAAAACATACTTCAAAGTATATGAGTACTTTTAGAGTAGGACACACAAGAATACATAAATGACACTTTGGATACAAAGAAAAACAAGTTGGCCATGGTTTGGGTTTTTAAAGGTGAAGATTGGGGAGCATGTTTTTCTGATTTTGAACTTTTTCAGAACTTATCACATATGATTACTGTTAGTTTTACTTACAAGGGGTTAAATGCACAAAGAGAAAGAATTGTGGTAAAGAAACTCTTTATAGATATTTTAATGAAATACTAAGAACATAACAACTCCGATAGACCTTCTACCCAGATATAATTTCTATCAAAGTCTATAGAGTTCTGAGATTTATCCATGTTGGTAAACATAGCTCTAAGCCTTTCATTTTAAATATAATGTTCCATTTCATGACTATGTCACCATTAACTATTCTGTGAATGGGCATTTAGTTTTTCCAGTATTGTTTTCTATGACTAACGTTGTCATGAACATTCTTGTCTAGGTTTCCTTTTCATATGAGAATTTCCCTAGTCTAGGCTATATAGCTAAGAGCAGAATTGTTAGGCACAGGGATGGGGTGTTTTGTACTTCACTAAATTTGCCAAATTGTTCTTCAAAGGGATTGTACCATTTAATATACCTAACTTATTAGCAGTGTGAGAACTGACTAATACACAAGGACATTCTCTTACACTATAACAATATAAATGTCAAAACCAAGAAATTTTGTTATACTACTACCATGTATTCTTCAAAAATCACCTGTTATACTAATATCGTGTGCGTGTGTGTGTGTGTGTTTTTTTGAAAAAGGGCCTCACTATTGCCCAGGGCTGGAGTGCAGTGGCATCATCATGCCTGACTGCAGTCTTGACCACCTGGGCTCAAGTGATTCTCCCACCTCAGCCTCCAGAGTAGCTGGAAGTACAGGCATGTGCCACTGCGCCCAGCTAATTTTTTGTACTTTCTGTAGAGATGGAGTTTTGACATGTTGCCCAGGTTGGTATCCAACTTTTGGGCTCAAGCAGTCCTCCCACCTCAGCCTCCCAAAATGCTGGGATTACAGGCGTGAGCCACCACACCTGGCCTAATAACATTTTTTATAACAAAAGATTTTAGCTCATGAGTTGCCTTTTGTTTTCATGTCTTAAGTTTTTTCACTTTATTTGGTTAATAATTTGTGTTGTACTTATGTATTTTTTCTGCTCTGAAGCCATTCTTATATTAACATGGTTAAATGTTGATGTTTTATTTTTATTTATCTATTTGAGCAAGGTCTCCCCAGACTAGAGTGCAGTGGCATAATCAAAGCTCATTGCAGCCTTGAACTCCTGGGCTTAAGCAATCCTCCCATATCAACTTCCTAAGTAGCTAGGACTACAGGCACATACACCATACCCAGCTAATTTTTAATTTTTTTTTTTGTAGAGATGGGGGTCTAGCTATGTTGCCCAGGCTCACTTCGAACTCCTGGCCTCAAGTGATTCTCCTGTCTCAGCCTCCCAAAGTGTTGGGATTACAGGCATGAGCCACTGCTCCCAGCCCCATCATGATATTTTTATTCTAATATACAGTTGATATTGATTTGCTACTATTTTTTAGTTAACTTTATTGGCGTAATTTACATAAAACCAAATGTACCCATTTTGTGTCCAATTCAGAAAGTTTTGAGACATGTAACCATATGAGACCCATGTAACCACTTCAACAGTCAAGATATAAACATTTCCATTACCCCAAAGGGTTTCCCCAATGCTCTGTGCAATCAATTCCTTCCTACCACAAGTTCCTATAAATTTGTCTTATATTTTCTCAGATTTCATATTAAAGGAATCCTGTAGTTGTCCTCTTTTGTGTCAGTTCCTTTGTTCAGTATACTGTTTAGATTCATCCATGTTGCATGTATGTGTATCTTGTTCCTTTTTCATTCTTCATAGTACTCAATTGGTATGCATTATCACAATTTTTTTATTCATTCATTTGTTGATAGTCGTGTTATTTCCAGTTTGGAGCTCTTATGATAAAAATCAGCTATGAGCATCTGTATATGAGTTTTTCTATCTTCATTTACGTCTTTTATAAATTTCAAAATTATTCAATAATTTTTATCTGTAGCGGAATAGAACTTGGGGTTAGATATAGTCCTGGGCTTGTTTTTTGTTTTGTTTTGTTACTTTTTTCTAAAGCCTTTTTAAATGAGCTATTATCAGTATATATGAACACTATTGATTTTTAGTTATTGATCTAATCCAGCAACCTTACCAAATTCTTATTAGTTCTAAAAAGTCTCTAGATTTACCTGGATATATTGTATGCAAACAATCCTCAACTTTAAATAAAGATAATTTTATTTCTTTACCTTTAATATGAGGGACTCAATCTCTTTTTCTTGTTTGATTGTGTTTCTCTTAGGTAAATAGCTGAAAGTAGAATTACTGAGTCATAAAGTGAGTGTATGTTTAACTTTAAAAGTGATTGGCCGGGCGCGGTGGCTCAAGCCTGTAATCCCAGCACTTTGGGAGGCCGAGGCAGGTGGATCACAAGGTCAAGAGATTGAGACCATCCTGGTCAACATGGTGAAACCCCGTCTCTACTAAAGCTACAAAAAATTAGCTGGGCATGGTGGTGCGTGCCTGTAATCCCAGCTACTCAGGAGGCTGAGGCAGGAGAATTGACTGAACCCAGGAGGCGGAGGTTGCGGTGAGCCGAGATCGCGCCATTGCACTCCAGCCTGGGTAACAAGAGCAAAACTCCGTCTCAAAAAAAAAAAAAAAAAAAAGTGATTGCATTATTTTACATTTCTACCAGTGGTATGTAAGACTTTCATTTGCTCCTCATCCTCATCAACACTGGGTATTTTCAGTATTGTTATTTTAGCCAGTCTAGTAGATATATATTCCATCTCTCTATGGCTTTAATATGCCTGACAGTTAATGATATTAAACATCTTCTCATGTGCTTATTTGCCATTCATAAACTTTCTTTCATTAAGTGTCTGTTCACATTTTTTGCCCACTTTTAATTGAATTGTCTTATTGAGTTGTGTTTTCTAAATTCTTGATATAAGCCTTTTGTTAAATTAATTATTATACTTTGAGTTCTGGCATACAAGTGCAGAGTGTGCAGGTTTGTTACCTAGGTATACACGTGCTATGGTGGTTCGCTGCACCCATCAACCCGTCATCTACATTATGTATTTCTCCTAATGCTATCTTTCCCCTAGCCCCTACCCCCAGCAGGCCCCAGTGTGTGATGTTCCCCTCCCTGTGTCCATGTGTTCTCAATGTTCAACTCCCACTTATGAGAGAGAACATGAAGTGTTTGGTTTTCTGTTCTTGTGTTAGTTTGCTGAGTTTGATGGTTTCCAGCTTCATCCATGTCCCTGCAAAGGACATGAACTTATCCTTTTTTATGTCTGCATAGTATTTCATGGTGTATATGTACCACATTTTCTTTATCCTGTCTATCCTTGATGGACATTTGGGTTGGTTCCAAGTCTTTGCTATTGTGAATAATGCTGCAATAAATATACATGTACGTGTGTCTTTATAGTAGAATGATTTATACTCCTTTGAGCATATACCCAGTAATGGGATTGCTGGGTCAAATGGTGTTTCTGGTTCTAGATCCTTGAGGAATTGCCATACTGTCTTCCACAATGGTTGACCTAATTTATACTCCCACCAACAATGTAAAAGCATTCCTATTTTTCCACGTCCTCTCCAGCATCTGTTGTTTCCTGACTTTTTAATGATCACCATTCTTTTTTTTTTTTCCATTTATTTATTTTATTGCATTTTAGGTTTTGGGGTACATGTGAAGAACATGCAAGATTGTTGCATAGGTACACATGTGGCAGTATGATTTGCTGCCTTCCTCCCCATCACCTACATCTGGCATCTCTCCCCTTGCTATCTTTCCCCAACTACCCACCCCCCACCGTCCCTCCCCTATTTCCCCCCAACTGACCCCAGTGTGTAGTGCTCCCCTCCCTGTGTCCATGTATTCTCATTGTTCAACACCCACCTATGAGTGAGAACATGCGGTGTTTGATCTTCTGCTCTTCTGTCAGTTTGCTGAGAATGATGGTTTCCAGGTTCATCCATGTCCCTACAAAGGTCACAAACTCATCATTTTTGATGGCTGCATAATATTCCATGGTGTATACGTGCCACTGATCACCATTCTAACTGGCGTGAGGTGGTATCTCGTGGTTTTGATTTTCATTTCTCTAATGACCAGTGATTATGAGCTTTTTTTCATATGTTTGTTGGCTGCATAAATGTCTTCTTTTGAGAAGTGTCTGTTTATATCCTTTGCCCACTTTTTGATGGGGTTGTTTTTTTCTTCTAAATTTAAGTTCTTTGTAGATTCTGGATATTAGCCTTTCATCAGATGGATAGATTGCAAAAATATTCCATTCTGTAGGTTGCCTGTTCACTCTGATGATAGTTTTTTTTTTTTGCTGTGCAGAAGCTCTTTAGTTTAATTAGATCCCATTTGTCAATTATGGCTTTTGTTGCCATTGCTCTTGGTCATTAAGTCTTTGCCCATGCCAAGTCCCGAATAATATTGCTTATGTTTTCTTCTAGGGTGTTTATGGTTTTAGTTCTTACATTTAAGTCTTTAATCCATCTTGAGTTAATTTTTGTAAGGTGTAAGGAAGGGGTTTTCTGCATATGGCTAGACAGTTTTGCCAACACCATTTATTAAATAGGGAATCCTTTCCCCATTGTTTATTTTTGTCAGGTTTGTCAAAGATCAGATGGCTGTAGATGTGTGGTGTTATTTCAGAGGCCTCTGTTCTGTTCCATTGATCTATATATCTGTTTTGATACGAGTATCCTGCTGTTTTGGTTATTGTAGCCTTGTGGTATAGTTTGAAGTCATGTAGTGGGATGCCTCCAGCTTTGTTCATTTTGCTTAGGATTGTCTTGGCTATGCAGGATTCTTTTTGGTTCCATGTGAAATTTAAAGTAGTTTTTTTCTAATTTTGTGAAGAAGATCAACGGTAGCTTGATGGGGATAGCACTGAATCTATAAATTACTTTGGGCGGTATGGCCATTTTTACAATGTTGATTCTTCCTATCCATGAGCATGGAATGTTTTTCCATTTGTTTGTGTCCTTTACTTATTTCTTTGAGCAGTGGCTTGTAGTTCTCCTTGAAGAGGTCCTTCACATCCCTTACAAGTTGTATTCTTAGATATTTAATTCTCTTTGTAGCAATTGTGAATGGAAGTTCACTCATGATTTGGCTCTCTGTCTATTATTCATGAATAGGAATGCTTGTGATTTTTGCACATTGATTTTGTATCCTGAAACTTTGCTGAAGTTGCTTATCAGCTTCAGGAGATTTGGAGCTGAGATGATGGGGTTTTCTAAATATACAGTCATGTCATCTGCAAACAGAGACAATTTAACTTCCTTTTTCCTATTTGAATAGCCTTTGTTTCTTTCTCTTGCCTGATTGCCCTGCTCAGAACTTTCAATACTATGTTGAATACGAGTGCTGAGAGAGGGCATCCTTGTCTTGTACCAGTTTTCAAAGGGAATGCTTCCAGTTTTTGCCCATTCAGTATGATATTGGCTGTGGGTTTTTCAGAAATAACTCTTATTATTTTTAGATACATTCCACCAATACATAGTTTATTGAGAATTTTTAGCATGAAGGGGTGTTGAGTTTTATCGAAGGCCTTTTCTGCATCTATTGAGATAATCATGTGGTTTTTGTCATTGGTTCTGTTGATGTGATAGATTACATTTATTAATTTGCATATGTTGAACAAGTCTTGCATTCTGGGGATAAAGCTGATTTGATATTGGAGGGTATGCTTTTTGATGTCTGCTGTATTTAGTTTGCCAGTATTTTATTGAGGATTTTTGCATCGATGTTCATCAAGGATATTGGCCTGAAATTTTCTTTTTTTGTTGTGTCTCTGCCAGGTTTTGGTATCAGGATGACGCTGGCCTCATAAAATGAGTTAGGGAGGATTTCCTCTTTTTCTATTGTTTGGAATACTTCTAGAAGGAATGGTATCAGCTCCTCTTTGTACCTCTGGTAGAATTCAGCTGTGAATCCGTCTGGTCCTGAACTTTTTTTGGTTGGTAGGCTATTAATTGCTGCCTCAATTTCAGAACTTGTTATTGGTCTATTCAGGGATTCAACTTCTTCCTGATTTAGTCTTGGGGAGGGGGTGTCTGTGACCAAGAATTTATCCATTTCTTCTTGATTTTCTAGTTTATTTGCATAGAGGTGTTCATAGTATTCTCCAATGGTAGTTTGTATTTCTGTGGGATCGGTGGTGATATTCCCTTTATCATTTTTTATTGTGTTTATTTGATTCTTCTCTCTTTTATTCTTTTTTAGTCTGGCTACCTATCTATTTTGTTGATCTTTTCAAAAAACCAGCTCCTGGATTCATTGATTTTTTTTTTTTTTTTGGAAGGGTTTTTCATGTCTCTGTCTCCTTCAGTTCTGCTCTTAGTTATTTCTTCTCTTCTGCTAGCTTTTGAATTTGTTTGTTCTTGCTTCTCTAGTTCTTTTAATTATGATGTTAGGGTGTCAATTTTAGATCTTTCCTGCTTTCTCTTGTAAGCACTTAGTGCTGTAAAGTTCCCTCTAGATACTGCTTTAAATGTGTCCCAGAGATTCTGGTACATTGTGTCTTTGTTCTCATTGGTTTCAAAGAACTTCTTTATTTCTGACTTCAATTCAGTATTTACCCAGTAGTCATTCAGGAGCAGGTTGTTCAGTTTCCATGTAGCTTTGCGGTTTTGAGTGAGTTTCTTAATCCAGAGTTCTAATTTGATTGCACTGTGGTCTGAGAGACCGTTATGATTTCCCATTCTTTTGCATTTTGAGGCATATTTTATTTCCAATTATGTGGTCAGTTTTAGAATAAGTGTGATGTGGTACTGAGAAGAATGTATATTCTGCTGATTTGTGGTGGAGAGTTCTGTAGACGTCTGTTAGGTCCACTTGGTCCAGAGCCGAGTTCAAGTCCTGAATATCCTTGTTAATTTTCTGTCTCGCTGATCTGTCTAATATTGACAGTGGGGTGTTAACGTCTCCCACTATTATTGTGTGGGAGTCTAAGTCTCTCCGTAGGTCTCTAAGAACTTGCTTTATGAATCTGGGTGCTCCTGTATTGGGTCCATATATATTTAGGATAGTTAGCTCTTCTTGTCACATTGATCCCTTTATGTAATACCCATATTTATCTCTTTTGATCTTTGTTGGTTTAAAGTCTGTTTTATCAGAGATTAGGATTGCAAACCCTGCCTTTTTTTTTTTTCTTTCCATTTGCTTGGTAAATATTCCTCCCTCCCTTTATTTTGAGCCTATGTGTGTCTTTGCATGTGATATGGGTCTCCTGAATACAGCACACTGATGATGGGTCCTGACTCTATCCAAGTTGCCAGTCTGTGCCTTTAAACTGGGGTCTTTAATCCATTTACATTTAAGGTTAATATTTTATGTGTGAATTTGATCATGTCATTATGATGCTAGCTGGTTATTTTGCCCATTAGTTGATAAAGTTTCTTCATAGTGTTGATGGTCTTCACAATTTGGTACGTTTTTGCAATGGCTGGTACCAGTTGTTCCATTCCATGTTCAGTGCTTCCTTCAGGAGCTCTTGTAAGGCAGGCCTAGTGGTGACAAAACCTCTCAGCATTTGCTTGTCTGTAAAGGATTTTATTTTCCCTTAACTTATGAAACTTATCAATTTCTTCTTGATTTTCTAGTTTATTTGCGTAAAGGTGTTCATAGTATTCTCTGATGGTAGTTTGTATTTCTGTGGGATCTGATTTGTATTTATTTGGCTGGATATGAAATTCTGGGTTGAAAATTCTTTAAGAATGTTGAATATTGGCCCCCACTCTCTTCCGGCTTGTCGGGTTTCTGCAGAGAGATCTGCTGTTTGTCTCATGGGCTTCCCTTTGTGTGTAACCCAACGTTTTTCTCTGGCTGCCCTTAACAGTTTTTCCTTCATTTCAACCTTGGTAAATCTGACGATTGTGTGTCTTGGGGTTGCTCTTCTCAAGGATTGTCTTTGCGGTGTTCTATGTATTTCTTGAATTTGAATGTTGGTGTGTCTTGCTAGGTTGGGGAAGTTCTCCTGGATAATATCCTGAAGATTGTCTTCCAGCTTGATTCCATTCTTCCCATCACTTTCAGGTACACCAATCAAATGTAAATTTGGTTTTCACATAGTCTCATATTTCTTGGAGACTTTGTTCTTTCCTTTTTATTCTTTTTTCTCTAATCTCATCTTCTTGCTTTATTTCATTAAGTTGATCTTCAGTCTCTGATATCCTTTCTTCTACTTGATGGATTCAGCTATTGATACTTGTGTATGTGTCATGAAGTTCTTGTGCTGTGTTTTTCAGCTCTATCAGGTCATTTATGTTTTTCTCTAAACTGGTTATTCTAGTTAGCAATTCATCTAACCTTTTTCAATGTTCTTAGCTTTCTTGAATTGGGTTAGCACATGCTCCTTTAGCTCGGAGGAGTTTGTTATTACCCACCTGAATCCTACTTCTGTCAGTTTGTCAAACTCTCCATCCAGTTTTGTTCCCTTGCTCGTGAAGAGTTATGATCCTTTGGAGGAGAAGAGGTGTTCTGGGTTTTGGAATTTTCAGTCTTTTTGAGCTGGTTTTTCCTCCTATTCATGGATTTATCTACGTTGGTCTTTGATGTTAGTGACCTTTGGATGGGGTTTTTGTGTGGATGTCCTTTTTGTTGATGTTGATGTTATTCCTTTTGTTAGTTTTTCTTCTAAGAGGCCCCTCCAGAGTCTGCTGGAGTTTGCTGGGGGTCCACTCCAGATCCTGTTTGCCTGAGAGGCTGCAGAGGCTGCAGAACAGCAAAGATTCCTGCCTGTTCCTTCCTCTGGAAGCTTCGTCTCAGAGGGGCACCCACCAGATGCCAGCCAGAGCTCTCCTGTATGAGGTGTCCATTGGCCCCTACTAGGAGTTGTCTCCCAATCAGAGACATGGGGATCAGGGACCCACTTGAGGAAGCAGTCTGACCCTTAGCAGAGCTCAAGTGCTGTGCTGGGAGATCCACTGCTATTTTCAGAGCCACGAGGGAGGGACATTTAAGTCTGCTGAAGCTGTGCCCACAGCTGCCCCTTCCCCCAGGTGCTCTGTCCCAGGGAGATGGGGGTTTTATCTATAAGCCCCTGACTGGGGCTGCTGCATTTTTTTTTTTTTTTTTCAGAGATGCTCTGCCCAGAGAGGAGGCAGTCAGGCCATAGCGGCCTTGCTGAGCTGCAGTGGGCTCCACCCAGTTTGATCTTCTAGGAGGCTTTGTTTACACCGTGAGGGTAAAACTACATACTCAAGCCTCAGCAATGGCGGATGTCTCTCCCCTAACCAAGCTCAAGCCTCCCAGGTCAAGCTCAGACTGCTGCTGCCAGCAAGAATGTCAAGCCAGTGGATCTTAGCTTGCTGGGCTCTGTGGGGGTGGGACCCACCAAGCCAGACCACTTGACTCCCTGGCATTTGCTCCCTTTCTGGGGGAATGAACAGTTCTATTTAGCTGGCATTCCAGGCACCACTAAGGTAGGAAAAAAAAAACTAGCTGGGTGCACTGGCTGATGCCTGTAATCCCAGCACTTTGGGAGGCCAAGACGGGCAGATCACAAGGTCAGCAATTCAAGACCAGACTGGCCAACATGGTAAAACCCCATCTCTAACTAAAAATACAAAACAAAAAAATTAGCTGGGCATGGTGGTGCGTGCCTGTAATCCCAGCTACTCTGGAGGCTGAGGCAGGAGAACTGCTTGAACCCAGGAGATGGAGGTTGTGGTGAGCGGAGATCATGCCATTGTACTCCAGCCTGGGTGACAGAGCAAGACTCCATCTCAAAAAACAAACAAACTCCTGCAGCTAGCTCAGTATCACCCAAATGGCTTGAAACCCAGGGTCTTGGTGTCGTAGGCACCGGGGGGAATCTCCTGGTCTGTGGGTTGTGAAGACCGTGGGAAAAGCACAGTATCTGGGCCAGAGTGCACTGTTTGTCATGGTGCAGTCCCTAATGGCTTCTCTTAGCTAGGAGAGGGAGTTCCCCGACCCCTTGTGCTTCCTGGGTGAGGCGCCACCCCATCCTGCTTTGGCTCACCCTCTGTAGGCTGCACCTACTGTCCAACCAGTCCCAATGAGATGAACCGGGTACCTCAGTTGGAAATGCAGAAATCACTCTCCTTCTGCATCGATCTTGCTGGGAGCTGCAGACTGGAGCTGTTCCTATTCGGCCATCTTGACAGCAATCCCTCTGGATACAAGTCTTTGGCAGAAATAATGTATTGTGAATAATTTCTCCCAGTCTCTGGCTTGCCTTTTTGTTTTCTTAGCAATGTCTTTCAAAGACAATTTTTATTTTGATGGAATCCAACTTACTTTTTCTTTATGGTTTCTGCTTTTTATACGAAATTTTTGCCTATGCCAATGTCACCAAAATTTACTCTTATGTTTTTCATGCCCGTTTGTTATTTGAGTATAATATGTGAAACATTGATCTTCAATTCAGAAGATTTGGATTCTTCTGGTTTCAAGTAGCACATAAAGACTTAAGCTACCTACACATAAAAGGGAGTTTGTAATAAGGTTTTGGGGGCTTTTCAAGTTTCCTAAAGGCAGGCATGCAGGTGGGTGTAAGAAACAGAGGTAGAAAGCCATTGGGAACCTAGAATGTCCTCTTTCTAGCCCTTGTTTTTCTTTCTTTGCGGACTGACTTGCTCTTACCACGTGGCTTCAGCTATTGCTCAAAGCCCATTCCACACTTTTAGGATAGGGGATCAGATTGACCTACCTTGGCATCAGGGTTCTACCCAGGTCCAATGAGTTATTAGAGGTCAGGATTCCAGAGTATAAAACATGCCTGGAAACTAGAGTCATTCCCAGAGAAGTGGGATGGCTTATGGTCTGCTCATCCACCCCCAAAGTTGCCACTGTTTTACCCCCAGTCCATTTTCCACTCCTGGTTTGATTTTCCACTTTTGATATGATTTTCTGACATGTCACTTCCAATATTACTTTGTGCCTACTCTGGATTTTTTTTTTTTTCTAATCTGCAGCTGTATTCTTCAGGACTTGTGGAATATGAGGATCATGATCCACTTAATCTTGATAGAAGTTTTGATGTGGAATCGGTAAAGAAAGAAATCCAGAGAGGAAGGAAGTTGGTAAGTGTAAATGATGTTATTTCATATACTGGATGAATAGACCCTCAGGGGAGGCATTCCAAAGGAAGTCTATTTGACTGATAAACCAGGGATAGAGAAGCATCTTGGAGAGCTGAAAGAAGTAGGACCTATACTGGAAAGCCCGATTCAACCCAACATTGAATTTTTTGAGACCTAGTTTTACTCTTGTTGACCAGGGTAGAGTGCAGTGCTGCAATATTAGTTTACTATAACCTCCGCCTCCTGGGTTCAAGTGATTCTCCTGCCTCAGCCTCCCAAGTAGCTGGGATTACAGGCATGGGCCACCATGCCTAGCTAACTTTTGTATTTTTAGTTTCACAATGTTGGCCAAGCTGGTCTCGAACTCCTGACCTCAGGTGATCCACTTGCCTTGGCTTCCCAGAGTGGTGGGATTACAGGTGAGCTACCACACCCGGCCAACATTTAATATTTTAAAATAAACTACCATATACTTTACCAATAAAATAGATCTGAGCTAGAACGCTTATGCTGTAGGTAGAAGTAAGTAAGTAGAAAGTAAGAAAGTAGAAGAAACGGACTTTTACAAAGAAGATACTTATTTTTTCACTTGATCAGAGAAAACATCTGCTTTCCAAGTTGATTGATTCAGTGGCTTGATAATGTCGTCAGGGGCCCAGGTTCTTCTCTCTGGTCTCCTGTCCCCAAAATCAGCTGGTCTCCTTGTGGTTATAGAGTGGCCACAGGCAGCAACTGGAGCATCAAGCTTTCTTATTCATATCCAGTGACAGAAAGGTCATCCCTACACATGGAATAACAGCCCTTCTGAAAGTTTAATTAGGATGCTCCCCTCTTTCTGCACCAGCTGCTGGGGGTGGCCATAACTAATCAGGGTCTACCCTGGGAGCAAGGTCAGCTCCCCATGGGTCGTAAGGGGCTATCTAGGAAGGTAAAAATGCTGAGAAGTCATCCCACTGGGCTTACTGCAGCAACTTCCTCTGAAGGACCCTACATATCTTAGCAAGCAGGACAGCAAGTGTGAGCACCTCACACTGACTACAACCACAAGGTTAATGCCTGGGGAAAAACATTTATTTAGGCCTGCAAGGCATCGGCATCAGCAGCATCCTCCATTAGGTATGTTGCATATATTGCTCTAGGTGAACTCCCAGCTATAGGTAAAATTATGCCCGTTTTGTAAATTGAAGAAATGGAAAGTTTAGAGTGAAAGGGAACAGTCCAGATGGAATTCTGAAAATTATGCTCTCTTAGGCCGTGTACACAATACTGTAGTAGGCCCTGAAGCAAGTCATAAAAATGGAGTGTGTGTGGGCTGGGCATGGTGGTGCATGCCTGTAATCCCAGCACTTTGGGAAGCCAAGGCAGGAGGATTGCTTGAGCCCAGGAGTTTGAGACCAACATGGTGGGACCCTGTCTTTACCAAAAAAGAAAAATAATTAGCTCAGCACAGTGGCATATACCTGTAGCTGCAGCTACTTGGGAGGCTGAGGTGGGAGGATTGTTGAGCCTGGAAAGTTGAGGCTGTGGTGAGCTATGATCACACCACTGTACTCCAGCCTGGGCAACAGAGGAGACTCAAATTAGAAAAAAAAAAAAAAAAAGTATGTGGATCCTGCTCTTAGTGTCTATGCTATACTAATTAATACTTGGCAAGACTGGCCACTGACATCATTAGTGCTGACAGGGCCACGTCCCTAGGATTTCAGGTGTGATGAGATGGGTGAACAGGGAGCCTCTCTGATTAGAAAGTAGCAGACAGACCTCAAGTGAAATATTTTTGTTGCTCTTCACTAACTGGATTTGAGTGGGGAGACATAGAGTTAAAGAAAGCTCTGAGAAATTGTAGTGGTCATCCAGATATGAAAAGACACAGGCTAAGAAATGAGGGCAGTTGACTGGAGGCACTAATATTTGGAGGGAAGCAGGTACTTGAGGGTTTCTGCAGACCTTGGGATGTAGACTTCCCTACTGGGAAGGCTTTGGGATGGGTTGGAAGTGGAGGATAAAGGACAGAAGAGAGAGAAGTCACCTGAGGGTAATAGTTAACTACTCACAGCATTTATGGAAGCCTTGGAATATGTGGGCAGATATACAGCACACACCCATGGGAGGGACAGGCCAGTGCTGTGGTGGTTTGAGTACAGCTGGGCAAGTGCCTTAAGGGCAAGCAGCAAGGGCTGTCAGCAAGCAGGCTCCTACCTAGGATTCAGACTACCACAATAGTATGTCAGAGTAAAGTGGCCGAAAAAGTACACAGTCCTTCCCTACACACACACACACACACACACACACACACACACTCTCTCTCTCTCTCTCTCTCTCCTTCCTCTCTCTCTCTCTCTCTCCCCCCCCCCCCATCTAAACCTGCTCATTCTTCATCCCAATAAACAGCACTGCTCATTCTTCATCCCCAATAAACAGCACTGTCATTATCCGTTTGCCCACGCCAGAAGTCTAAGGACTCTCTTTTCCTCATCAGCCTCCCAGCCCAACATCAAGCCCATGGGCATTAACGCCTAGATGCATCTTGCATCCATCTGCCCACTTCATTCAATGTCAGTAATCACCATAGTGAAGTCACTGATCTTGTTGTCTGAGCGAGTACTGACACTTGCCCCACTGTCTCTCCTGCCATCCCTATCCCAGCTCATAGTTCTCCACCCAGCAGCAGCCCAGCAGCCTGAATGATCTTTCAAAAATGTTAATCAGTTTATGTTCCCCTTGCACAAAGATAAAACCCAACTCCTTACTCTGGCATGTAAGCCCCACATGATCTAGCCCTTACTTACCCCTCTGATCATCCCTGAGACTTCCCCGTGCTCACCTTGCTGCCCCAACAGCACTGGCCATCTGTATACTGATGTATTTTTAAATGAATAAATGTTTATTAGCCACTTGTATTTTTTCTTCTATAATTTGCCAGTTACCTTTTTTCCGCAGGTTATAAGAATCTTAGTACTTTATCTAATATGCTGCAAAGATTTTTCTTTCAATCTTTTCCTTGTCTTTTAAATATTTTTAATGCCCTCATTATAAAAATGGAAGTTTAAAATATTTGTATAGTAGGCGGTCATTTTTTTGGAAACCAATTCTCCCTCTGTCACCCAGGCTGGAGTGCAGTAGTGCAGTCACAGCTCGCTGCAGCCTTGATTTCCTGGGCACACGCCATCTTCTGGCTTCAGCCTTTCAAATAGCTGGGACTACAGGACTGAGTGTGCCACTATGCCCAGCCAATTTTAAAAATTTTTTGTAGAGATAAGGTCTCACTGTATTGCCCAGGCTTGTCTTGAACTCCTGGGCTCAAGCAATCCTCCTGCTTCAGCCTCCCGAAGTACTAGGATTACAGGCATGGGCCACCACACCCAGCCTGTCAAAAGTTTTCATTTGTGACTTCTGGGTTTTCTTCCTGCCTTAGACAGCCTTCCTTGCCTCCATACCATGCTTTTTTCTTTCTCCTATATTTCCTAATCTTTAAGCATTTTTTGTTTAACATTATCTAGTTAGGTCTTTAATCCATGTGCAACTTATATTCAGGAGTATATTTTGAAACGGATTTAACTTTATTTTTTCCTATATACACAGCCAGTTACCCTCCTCCCAAATTAAATGATCGTTCTTGTAATCTTTGATTTGAAATTCCACCTTTATCATAACCTTATTTCTTGCCTATATTTGAATTTCCTTTAACTGCTTCTGTGCTTGCTTGTGCCGATTCTGGGCTATGGCATGAGTGACCTCCTGTTCTGTAAGGCAATTTCAGTGTGCCCCCATGTCCTTCAGCCAGAGTGTCACGCAGATCAGCCTTGGTCCTGGCTGGATTCCCCTCAACCCATTAGGCTGCTGTGGCAACACATTGCCTAGCCATCATGACACTACTCTCACATATAAAATACCAGATAAATACAAGCCGGGGATCAAATAAACTGAACTAAGAAAAAATTGTTAATACTCCAAGTTGTAGCATTTTAAAAAATATTTGGCCCTACTACCTAGATTCCAAGGAGGTTTCCCTTACTTTATCTCACATAATCCTCAAGAGCTACTTTGTAAGACAGATACTATCACCCAGGGAAGGATCTGAGTCTGAAAGAGAAATCACACCACTCTTAGTGGCACAGCTGGCAGCCACTCTTGCCTGTCTCAATGTCCCTAATTTGCCAGCTCTGCTTTTTTGAAAATTCTTTTTAAAAGAGTTTTTGTTTGTTTTTAAACATTTTCTGCTTTTAATCAGATCATTACAAAACTGTCTGTCTAGGCATTCCGGTTAGCTGAGGTTTTGCTGAAATTCCCAAATGAGCAGCCAAATGTTACGTACTCTACCTAGTGTAACAGGATGGAATCTTGCTGATGATGCCCAGGACAAAATGCAGGGCTCCTGGAACTTAAATAACATTTAATGATATCTTTGAATTTTAACAAATAACAGGTACTTAGTAAAATCTATTCTTCTGTAGAAATGCACATTTTGTCATAAAAGAGGAGCCACCGTGGGATGTGATTTAAAAGCCTGTAACAAGAATTACCACTTTTTCTGTGCCAAGAAGGACCATGCAGTTCCAAAGTCTGATGGAGCTCGAGGAATTTATAAGTATTTAACAAAACGTTTTTAAAACCACATTTGGGGGACTGGGATAAGGAATGGTTGGATTAAGACAAGGAGACTTTTAAAACTAATTTTATGTAAATGGTTTTCAAATGAGAACATAGCCAGTGTTGGGGATGCCCAGGGGTACATGACTTCACAACAGAAACATCACAGGAAGAAAACAAAGTTTGTTTGGTGGGGTGGGGGTGGGGGTGTTGGTTTTGGTTTCCTAAAAAAGAAAAATTTCTCCGAACCCTCTTCTTCCTGATAGAAAGCATTGTCATGGTGATAGGGATGGCATTCAGACCTGTTCTTTTCTGCAAACAGGAAAAGGGCCATACTTCTATAGCCACAGGTTCACCAGCGTATCCCTCTATCTTGTGTGTGGAATAAATGTAATTTTCCACCATCATACCAATTGATAGCCACTTGTCACCAGCATCATCTTGCCTAAAAATAGCTAGTAAATACAATAAAGAAATGATGTAGCAAACATACTAATTAATCATTAAGACCTTAAAGAAACTTATCTTGTTTATATTGCCTTTGGGTTTTAAATTTTTGTCCATTTCTTCCAACAATTCTTTAATATTAATTTGGACCCAATAAGGCAGACTTCAAGTCCAGTGGAATTATATTTGCTTTATCCTTGGTCTTCCTTCTGAGAAAAGATTTCGTTCAGTTAAATAAGTGTATAATTGGGTCAGAAGAAATCAGTAAGCCAGTTGGTAAGTGAATGGATTCAGATCATGTTCGATAGCATCACTCTTTTTGGTGGGTAGATGTAGCCTAAGATACGTCATACAAAGGTGATGGAGCAAACTATTTTTAGCCTCCTTAATGCTATGACATGGAATAAAAAGAGGGTCTGAAGTTGAAGAGCCAGACTGGCATTTCTCACTTCTTTGGGGCATGTGCTTAGATTCCACTTGAATTTTAAATTTCAATGAAATATATTATTTTAATCATCATATCTTGAATAATGAGGTCAGTGTTACGAAAGCATGAATTTTTTCAAATATTTTTGTAGGCTGTGTTATATTTTTTAAGATTTTTAAAAATTCCATTGAGAGGCTGATCTTTTGCCTGCCAGTGGGCATATATTGCCAATTTTTCCCATAGTGTTCCAGGCACTATTTTGTTTATTTAATAACCACTTGCTTTATGCCAGGCATAGTTCTAAGTGCTTTACAAATGTTAACTCATTTAATCCTCGGAACAATCAACTGAGGGAGATAGTATTATCTCCATTTTCCAGAGGAGGAAACTGGGGCCTTGAGACACTCAGTGACTTGTCCCCAGGTCACACAGCTGGTCAGTGGCAGAGCTGGGCTGCAGGACTTCTGAGTCCTTGCCCTTCGCCACCATGTTGTCTTCAGTTGTGGGGGCTATATATTCTAAACCAAGAGGGCAAGCCTACCATTGAAAGAAGCTTGCTAAATTTTAAATCTGATTCTGAATAGGTTCCCTAAGTATTTTGTTGCTAATCAGACATGGAAAGAAATGTGTAAATGTGTAAATTTTGTACTGCACCTTCTTTTTATATTTGATTTGCTAAGACACTCACAGGTGGTTATACTGAGTCTCATTTTTATTATTTACCTTCCCAAAGAGCTGATTTTAATATGACCTTTATAATGACCTTAAACATAAGATCAAACAAAAAGGAAGGAAGTCCTGGCTATATCTTAAAGTTTGAAAAAATATACTGATCACACCCATTAGAAGAACTAACAATTAGGGACTCAATAAATTAGTCATCTTGCATTGTTTTATCAAGGAACAGGTGAATTTCTATGCATTTTTAAACTGAATTTAAACATTCATGCCTAGCACACACAAGGCACCTTTCTAGATGCTATGAGATACAAAGAGGAATAAAATATAGATTGAACCCCAGAGAAGTTATCACCTGGTGGGAAGGCCAGAAGAAAGGTCAGTGCAAACAGAAGCACATGGAATAACGAGAGCAGGAGGCGGTTTATATGAAAGGAGCTTGGGGCTGGGCACAGTGGCTAACGCCTGTAATCCCAGCACTTTGGGAAGCCAAGGTGGGCAGATCATGAGGTCAGGAGATCGAGACCATCCTGGCCAACATGGTGAAACCCCATCTCTACTAAAAATGCAAAAAATTAGCCAGGCATGGTGGTGTGCGCCTATAGTCCCAGCTGCTGGAGAGACTGAGGCAGGAGAATCACTTGAACCTGGGAGGTGGAGATTGCAGTGAGCCGCGATCAGGCCACTGCACTCCAGCTTGGCGATGGAGTCAGACTCCATCTGAGGGGAAAAAAGGAAAAAAAAAAAAAAAAAAAAAAAGCTTGGCCTTGAGTTGAGCATTGTTGACACTAGGAATGGATAGGGGCATGGGGTTCATCCTAATATTTTCAACACTGTTTGAAAAAATTGAAGTACTTGGCCAGTGAAAGTGCTCAGAGAAACCAGAATCCAAAGCGGGAGGAGATTAACTTTGGGTGTTGCTGGGAAGACTGCATAGAGGAGATGGGAACTGGTGTAAGATGGAAAGAAAAGGCATTCTTCCCCTAGGCTAGGAGGTCACTGCATCCTGAGAGTCAACACCATCTGGAGAGGAAGGGAGATGAAGCTGGGTGCTGAGGAGGAGGAAAGGTTAGAAAGAAAATGGCCTGAGCAGCTCTATAAAATGATTCACTTCATTTCTTCATCATAGCCTGCTCTGCTGCTGCTTTCTCTTGGAAGATACAATCAGTTCTAGGCCCTTTGTAGGCAAAATCTGAGATCTGGGGTAGATACCTGTTTTCATTGAAAACTACTTTTTCCTCAAATTAACGCATGCAATTTTTTGCTGTTTGTTGTTGAAAACCAGCAGAATCTCACGTAGTCAGATTGTGGATCTTTAGGTATCTTTACACAGTAAAAATCCCACTGACCACTGCATATGAACTAGTATTGTTCATAATACTTCATCAGCATTTATTCCTTGAAAGAACATAATCATCTTCCTAAGACCCTGAAGACATAAAGACATCTAACTGAGCCTCCATCTGCACTCAGTGTAGGTCACTAACTTTACACAGGTTTAAACAGCTTTTTTAAAAAAAAAAAAAAACTTTAGTGTGATGCCATCATGAAAAATAGTTTAGTATGTTTTTAATCACAAAAATAGATATGATACTTGAAAACTGTAAATAAAAATATTTTACAATTCTTTGAAATTAAATATTTCAGACTGTTTTGCCAACAACATGCTCAATTCCCGATCATCACTCAAAGTGGTAAGTTTCTAAAATTTAGCACTGTGGGTTTTAAAGAAAGGTAAACATTTAGGTAACATAAGGAATAATCTATACTAGCCTCACTGAATTAATGTTTACATATCTAGAAAATTGACTGCTTTGTGTACTATATAATTGACTAATTTTTTATGAACAAGACCTATTCTCTTTGAATCTGGTATCTTTCATTCTAACTACACTCACAGAACCAAACTAAGACATGAGAAAAAGCTTCGACTTTTGGGACTGCTTCTCTTCCACAAGAATTTAAAAAGTGCTGCACCTCTCTGAGTGAAAATTCCTTAAGGATGTATGGTTAGCATTTCAGTTCTGATGAAGGCAGACTGGCTCCTTAACTGGAGTTATGGGGTACACTTTCATTCATGAGTGGAACAGCAGTGTCTTAGCAGCACTAAATCTGAAATGTTCACTGTGAACTGGAGTTGGGGCCACTTTGGAAAAGACTTAGTATTGCATCATGCCAACCGCATTAATTGGTGGTAAACAACACTCTCCAAACAGCACCTCTACCATCATTTTTCAGTCATTACCCTTTTAACTTAGCAGGAAATGGTATTACAAATACTGCTTTAAATCAGTGTTTATTACAGGGAAAAGCACCAGCAGTACACATTTACTCAAATCCTTGCAAACGTCATCTATTAAACATCTTCATCTTTATTAGTCTGTTTTCCTTTGGATATCTTCACTTATGAGTGCATTCTCATATCTTTTCGCCAATTACATTTGTTTTCCTATGACCCAATTTGTTCATTTTTCTATTCAATTAACCCTCTCCTCAGAGAGTTCCCATGTGCCCATTTTTCTACTCAATTATTTACATGTTTTGCATTAAACTTATAGTAAGTTTTTAAAAAATTAACCCTTTCTCGTTAAGTGCTGCAGTCTAAGTTTGCCATATCTTTTGACCTTGTAAAAACTTTTGGCATATGAGTTGTATATTTCATGTAGTCAAACATTAATCTTTTCCTTTATGGATTCCAATTTTTAAATGGTTTATATTTTTAGGAAAATTTTCAGGAATTAAAAGAAAAAGAGGAAGGAAGAAACGCCTCACAGGCAACCACATACAGGTAATTTGACTTAGTTTTTATAGCTTTACCTTGCTTCATACAGAATTCTTATTTAAACCAGTCTGAATGTCAGGTGAAATGTACTTTCCAAATCATCTGAATAGACAGCCTTTGTAGAACATTCCTCATTTGTGTTCTCAGCTAAGACTGCTCCTGAGTCTGCCTTTTTAGGAAGAATCCCATAGTTGGGAAGCTCTTAGATATTTCCTAGATGATAGAATCATAATGAGATGAGCATGAAAATGAATCTGGAAGTTCCAAGCACATAACCTTCAGGAGGTGACATTCTCCGAGCTCCTATAAAGCATCCCCTGGCACCAAACTAGTGAGAGCATCTGACCCCACAGGTGCTTACAGTTAAAACAGGCAGAGGGTGCAGTTGAACATCCTTATGGAGCCAAGTATTTCCCAGCTTCATGGCCCACACCTAACCAAATATATGGCTCTTATAAACTTCTGGATTATCATGCATAAGGTATATGAAAATATTTTGGGGATTTGAGCCGGGTGCAGTGGCTTACGCCTGTAAATCCCAGCACCTTGGAAGGCCAAAGCGGGCAGATTACGAGGTCAAGAGATCGAGCCCATCCTGGCCAACATGGTAAAATCCCGTCTCTACTAAAAATTCAAAAATTAGCTGGGTGTGGTGGCGCATGCCTGTAGTCCCAGCTACTCAGGAGGCTGAGGCAGGAGAATTGCTTGAACCCAGGAGGAGGAGGTTGCAGTGAGCCAAGATCGTGCCACTGCACTCCAGCCTGGCACCTGGCGATGGAACAAGACTCTGTCTCAAAAAAAATAAAAAAATAGGCCGGGCGCGGTGGCTCACGCCTGTAATCCCAGCACTTTGGGAGGCCGAGGCGGGTGGATCACGAGGTCAAGAGATCGAGACCATCCTGGTCAACACGGTGAAACCCCGTCTCTACTAAAAATACAAAAAAATTAGCTGGGCATGGTGGCGCATGCCTGTAATCCCAGCTACTCAGGAGGCTGAGGCAGGAGAATTACCTGAACCCAGGAGGCGGAGGTTGTGGTGAGCCGAGATCGCACCATTGCACTCCAGCCTGGGTAACAAGAGCGAAACTCCGTCCCAAAAAAATAAAAAATAAAAATAAAAATAAAAAAAATAAAAAAAATATTTTGGGGATTTGAAAGTTTTTACCATCAGCATGTATAAGCTAAATTCATATGAACTAGCAACCTTCACCTCCTTCTGTTTATATAAGTGGTGCTTGTCAAAGACTTCTTGATATTTTATAATACAAAACAAAAATATACTTGATGTTTACATCTACATATGAATATGGGGCATTTTTTTTTTTTGAGACAGCGTCTCTATTACCCAGGCTGGAATGCAGTGGCGTGATCTTGGCTCATGCAACCTCTGCCTCCCGGGTTCGAGTGATTCTCCTGCCTCAGCCTCCTGAGTAGTTGAGATTACAGGCACATACCACCACGCCTGGCTAATTTTTGTATTTTTAGTAGAGACAGAGTTTCACCATTTTGGCCAGGCTGGTCTCAAGCTCCTGACCTCATGATTCGCCCACCTCAGCCTCCCAACGTGCTGGGATTACAGGCTTGAGCCAACACACCCAGCTAGGGCATGATTTTTACCATAGGCATATCATTTAGTTATGCACAGCAAAAGACTGGTTTTCATTTTATGCAATATTAAAATCAATGTAATGCAATCTTGATTTTCTCTCCTTCTAGGCACCTGGAACAATGACACCTAATAGATTCGTAAGACACATGAAAGAAGAGCATGACAAACACACAGGTTTGTGCTAAGTGTTGTCTGTAACAAATATGGCCTACAGTACTTACAAAAATGTCAACTCATGTGTTTCAAATTTGGTATCCCGCCTTAATCTTTATTTTTCTAAGCTTGTAGTAATGAATAAGTATAAATCTTTATCATAACTATCCACTCTATTGTAATCCCAGCATATCAAGATAACTTAGGTTGGAATGGTCTGTTGCCTTCAGTATTAAGAAAAGATAGACTTCTTAATGAAGACGTAGACAGGCTTGCCTGAGCTCAGAATTCAGCGATGTGTCACCCCCACACTGTGACCCCTGTAACTATAGCTATCTGCTCTTTAAAGAAATAGACATTCGTTAACAATACATAGAAACTGTGACAAAAAGTGACAGGGGCTGTTATGTCAAAGATTTAAAGGTAATTTTTTTAAATCCTCTTAATTCAACTATATAGTGGGTACAATGTACACTGCTCAGGTGACAGATGCACCAGCATCTCAGAAATCACCGCTGAATAATTTATCCATGTAACCAGAAACCACCTGTTCCCCAAAAGGTAGTGAAATTTAAAAAAATTACAGTTTTATGTTTTAAAAATCTTCTTAATTCACATAGTTATTGTAAGCGAAGAATTTTCACTTTTAACATTTCTTTCATTGTTTCAGCTGGCCAAAAAAAAAAATGAGGTATGATGAAAGTATAATTAATAGAAAGAGTTGAAGGTGCTATATTTTACTAAGTATGCTCATCTACCACTAGACGAACTCTGAATAAGCATAAAGTGATTTATGATTAGCTGCCCTAAGACTGTTTCCTTCTGAAATGTTTGTCTTATTCTTAGATGCAACTGTGAAAGTTCCTTTTCTTAAGAAATGCAAGGAAGCAGGACTTCTTACTTACTTACTTGAAGAAATATTAGACAAAGTTCATTCAATTCCAGAAAAACTCATGGATGAGACTACTTCAGAAGCAGGTACTGATGAATAGCAATATTTCTAAGTATAGAGACTTCTCCCAGACCTAGGTGTAAAACAAAACAAACCCAAGGAGGGGAAAAAGACCTATTTTCTTCGTATACTGCTTTTTTCTTCTTCTTTACCTCATTCCTTAATAAAATCATTGTACCAGATATACTGTCCTTCATAAATCAACAGGATGTGGATAATTTACAAACTCCGTAATTTAGTCAAAAGTACCCTGATGCCGTGAGAGTTGTGGTCCATTTTCCAGAGGCGTCTAACAGGTTGGCCACTAAGAGAATGTGCCATTCAGAGATTGATTTGGCCACATATGCTCTTCTTCCACCGCCCTGCACTCCTGTTGCTAAGATCTGAGAACAGTGTTATGGTACAGTTTTGATTTGGCTCAAATTCTATTCCTTAATAAGCCAAGTATCCTTTATTAAATAATGCTAACTCAAAGTTTAAAAGGAATTTTAAAGTTTTGATTGATGTTTGGTTTAAAGATGAACTTTGTTAAAGAAGTTTCTTTCTTAAAGAGATCCTGGGGAAGCCAAAGTTCCATTTGTACCTGCAGGTATATAGCTACTTAGCTTTTTTTTTTTTTTTTTTTTTTTTTTTTTTTTTTTTTTTGGAAGTGGAGTCTCACTCTGTCTCTCAGGCTGAAGTGCAGTGGCATGATCTCAGCTCATTGCAACCTCCACCTCCTGGGTTTAAGTGATTCTCCTGCCTCAGCCTCCCAAGTAGCTGGGATTACAGGCATGTGCCACCATGCCTGGCTAATTTTTCTATTTTTAGTAGAAATGGAGTTTCACCATGTTGGCCTGACCTCAAGTGATCTGGCCACCTTGGCCTCCCAAAGTGCTAAGATTACAGGAGTAAGCCACTGCACTCAGCCTTACTTAGTCTTCTTATAACTTATATCCCATGAGTTAAAAAACTTTATTATAGGCCAGGCATGATGGCTCACACCTGTAATCCCAACACTTTGGTAGGCCGAGGCAGGCAGATCATGAGGTCAGAAGTTCAAGACCAGCCTGGTCAACATGGTGAAATCCCATCTCTACTCAAAATATAAAACTTAGCTAGCCAGGCCTGGTGGCAGGTGCCTGTAATCCCAGCTACTCGGGAGGCTGAGGCAGTTCTGGTCAAGGTTGCAGTGAGCCGAGGTCACACCACTACGCTCCAGCCTGGGTGACAGAAATTGTCTCAAAAACAAAACAAAACAAAAAACCTTTATTGTAAATATAGTTATTTTACAAGGACAGGCTGGACAGCTTATATGGTAGGCAACAATGTAAAAAATATTTGAATGGTATTATTTTCTATAAGGCAAAACCAAAAAGTGAAATTAATAGTAAACATTTCCAAGAGCTCATTTATTATACCATTTTATTCATTTATTTTCTCTAGATCAAGCACTTCCCAAACAGTGTGCCTGAGAATCACCGGTAGGGCTTGTGAGGACACAAATAGCTGGGCCTGTCCTACAGAGATTCTGATCCAGTACAAATGCCAAGAATTGGGGGCCAGGTGCAGTGGCTCAAGCCTGTAATCCCAGCACTTTGGGAGCCTGAGGTGGGCAAATAATCTGAGATCAGCAGTTTCCGGCCCCATCTACTAAAAATACAAAAATTAGCCAGGTGTGGTGGTGTGCAACTGCGATCCCAACTACTTGGGAGACTGAGATGTGAGACTCGTTTGAACCCAGGAGGCAGGGTCTGCAGTGAGCCGAGATTGCACCACTGTACTCCAGCCTGGGCGACAGAGTGAGATTCTGTCTCAGAAAAAAAAAAGAAAAAGAAATGCCAAGAATGGACATTTCTGACAGCTTTCCTGTACTGCTGCTGCTGCCATCTAACATTAAAGTTCCACGGTAGATGACTGCTATCTTTCCTTTCCCCTGTTTTGGATTACATGTATAAATGGAGGGGTTTCTACTTATATAAACCGTTTAATAATGAAAATGTTTTTCTCCCTCCAGACTATGAAGAAATTGGGAGTGCACTTTTTGAATGCAGATTGTTTGAAGACACATTTGAAAATTTTCAAGCAGGTAAATGAATTATATAATATCTAAGCAGCATAGTTGAGAAATATATCATGATATTGAAACAATATACTATACAGGTGATAAAAATATTTTAGAAGAATTGTTTATTGTTTTCTTAAATGAGAAAAGTCCATTACAAAAACAGTATGAGCCCTCCCCGTCCCCACAAACAGAGAGGAAAAAAATACATAGGTACACAGGCACAGACAAAAGGTACACCTGGTGGAGACAGTAGTTGGTTGTAGGTAGTTGGATTATGGTGATTTTTGTCTGTTCTTTTAGTGCTATATTTTCCAGATTTTCTATATACACACAAATACTTTTGTAATGAGAAAAACTCATTTAAAAAGTAGAGACAACAAAAAATTGATTCCAAAACTGGAGCATATTTTGGCCTGTGTGTGGCCCACGCAGGAGCTGGTGAAGCTTCCTGCGGCGTCTCTGCTCCTGGATGGCAAAACTGTGATAAACCATTCCTTCGCTTGGTGAGATAGGTCAAAATTTCAATTCTCCCAAAATTAATCTTCAAATCTAATTTAATTTCTTATCAGGGAGAGTTCCAACTGATTTAAAGTTCATCAGGAAAAAAAAAAAAATCAAAAAACAGCCAGCAAGAATAGCCAAGAAATGTTTGCAGGAGAAAATCTAGTAGGGGTTGGAGGAGGGAGATTTAACCTTCCTATTCAATAGTAACCATTTATTGAGTCCCCCTTTCAGCATTAAGATGCCCTCAAGACAGGCTATACTTCCACTTGTTTATGAGTCTGGTCTGACTTCTCTATCAAGGCTGCCACACACAGCTGGGCAGGCTGTGCACAGAGTCACACAGCATTGGTGTGGATGGTTCCCCCTGAAGTTGCACCAAAGAGCGCCCTCCACACTTCTTTTCCACAGATGTATCTGTCTCTCCAGCATATGGTAGGAAGACAACAGGCTGTCCCTGTGAAGAAGACATTAGTTCATATCCCTATCTCAACATGCACAACCTTTCTCACTTTCTATATTATACATTTCTAATTGAATTTTTACTATATTTATAACCAGCAGGAAAAACACTTTGAAAAATCTACCAAAGATAGTGTCAACAGTTTTTTGTTGTTTTGTTTTTTTGAGATGGAGTCTCGCTCTGTTGCCCAGACTGCAGTGCAATGGCACGATCTTAGCTCACTGCAACCTCTGCTCCTCAGGTTCAAGTGATTCTCCTGCCTTAGCCTCCCAAGTAGCTGGGGTTACAGGCGTGCGCCACCACGCCTGGCTAATTTTTTATATCTTTAGTAGAGATGGGGTTTCCCCATGTTGGCCAGGCTTGTCTCAAACTCCTAACCTCATGATCCAACTGCCTCAGCCTCCCAAAGTTCTGGGATTACAGGCATGATCCTGTTCTAACAGTCCTTTGAGGATGTCTGCTAATATATAGCATTAGCCTTATTTTTTTAAAGCAGGCTTAAAAATATTTTTCTAAAAAGTGTCAATTTCTAGGGGATTTCCATGTGTGTTTTTCTTTCATGTAAGGGAACATGTTGCACATCACTACTTGGATGGGTTAGGTGGGAGTACAGGTATTACAATATAGTATGGAGGGGGTGCCACTACTTGGAACTGCATGAAATTCAACTAAAAAGGCTTAAGCTGGGTTTCGATACCCCAGTTGATAAAAACTTAATTTAGCCTTACTAATGTTTTAAGTTAACTATAGGTATGCAGTTATTCTGAAGAAAGGTTTGTTTTAACTGTTCGATTTTGAGGCTTTTAAAAATTACATTGCCATTGAGTACTATTTATTTGTAAAGCCCAAGTATCTTCCTCCTAAGCTTTTCTGAGTTTCCAGTTAAAAGCCTTCCTATTTTTTTTTTTTTTTTTTGGAGACGGAGTTTCGCTCTTGTTACCTAGGCTGGAGTGCAATGGCGCGATCTTGGCTCACCACAACCTCTGCCTCCTGGGTTCAGGCAATTCTCCTGCCTCAGCCTCCTGAGTAGCTGGGATTACAGGCACGCACCAACATGCCCAGCTAATTTTTTGTAGTTTTAGTAGAGATGGGGTTTCACCATTTTGACCAGGATGGTCTCGATCTCTTGACCTCGTGATCCACCCGCCTCAGCCTCCCAAAGTGCTGGGATTACAGGCGTGAGCCACCACGCCCGGCCAAGCCTTCCTATTTCTAAATGAAACCAAAAGCTTTTATGTAACATTAAGAACTGGTGCATTTTTAGGAAGGATTTGTCCTTTAACTTGGTATTCCAGCCACATTCTCAAATTATCATCTCTCAATAAATGGATATAGTATATATAGCATGAGGGCTATACAGTGCACAAAAGGACTTGTTCTGCTATGAATGTACACAAAATCTTAAGTGTTTACTGAGCAGCTTTGTGTGTGATAAATGTTAGACTTCTGTCCTGAATTAGAAGGAGGAAGTGAAGGCATAAAGAAACCAGCTCCTGCCCATAAGGCTGTGATCCTATTAGAGGCATGAGGATTGTGTATCTGTACTTCCAAGTGAAAGAGGCTAGAAATGGTACATTATTTCTAAGAACACTACTGAATAATGTGAAATCACTTTGTTTCTTTTCACAGCAATAGAGAAAAAAATTGACACATCTCACCGAAGGCGGCAGCAGTTGAAGGAAGAGATTGAGCTACTTGACGACCTAAAACAAACTTTGTGCTCTCTTCAAGAAAGTAGAGATCTTATGTCAAGTTCTACATCAGTATCATCCCTGTCTTCTTAGGGATTACCATTTCCTACGCCAGGAGTCAGGCCAAATTGCAGTCAGGCTCAAAACCAGAGAGCAGGCTGTGAAATCCACACATCTGCTGAACTGGTCCTCTCCTCTCGGCCCGGCAGCTCTCCTCTGTTCTTGCTGGCTGACATTTTGATCAGTCTTCCCGTGTTCTGCACACTCTTACTTGCGTTTTCCACTCACTATCACATTCCCAGAACCTAGTATGCTCAGTAAATGTGAAATAAGTGCATAAAATGTTCTTAACCTTTGAGTCTAGTTACAGCCCACAATGCCTCTTAGATATAATAAATTTGGATACAGTACTTGTACCAAATTTGCCTGTCTTCATGTCACAAAGTCCGCTTTTGAAAAATCCCTTTTCAGCCAGTTACCACATGGGAATTCACCATCTTCAAAACAAACACCTAAATTTTAAACTGGACTCTAAATAAGAACATTACTAGGAATATGTAAGAATGAAAAAAAAAAAAAAATGTTACATTTTTCTCAACCTAACAATATACTATTCCAGTTTTTATGCTCACACCACCACATCACATCTGACCCCTGAAAACTTCACATTCACAGTTCTCCTTTTTTACCATGGTGCTCTGATTTGCAATACTACATCTCAAAATGGGTTTGAACTGAGTCTCCAGCATGGTGTCTGACATGTAATAAATAAGTACTTGAAAGGTATTTGCAGGAGATAAAAAACATTTCATGCCGGGCGCGGTGGCTCAAGCCTGTAATCCCAGCACTTTGGGAGGCCGAGGCGGGTGGATCACGAGGTCAAGAGATCGAGACCATCCTGGTCAACATGGTGAAACCCCGTCTCTACCAAAAATACAAAAAATTAGCTGGGCATGGTGGCGCGTTCCTGTAATCCCAGCTACTCAGGAGGCTGAGGCAGGAGAATTGCCTGAACCCAGGAGGCGGAGGTTGCGGTGAGCCGAGATTGCGCCATTGCACTCCAGCCTGGGCAACAAGAGCGAAACTCCGTCTCAAAAAAAAAAAAAAAAAATATTCATCTCTGTTGTAATGGCAGCCCTAGATTAAGTTCTTATTATCTTAGGAAGAAAATCTAAACCAGTGGATTTCAAAACTGGCTGCACATCAGAATCATGTGGGGCAGAGGTGAAGACCTTACCCAAGACCCTCTGAATAGATTTCCCCTAGTCTAGATAATTACTGTAGCTTCAGCTTCCTATCCTGACATTATATCTTAGCAAAGTTTATCTCACTAATCATTTTGATGTCATGATCTTTATTTTTTTTAAAAAAAAACCTGCTGGGCATGGTGGCTCACACCTGTAATCCCAGAACTTTGGGAGGCTGAGGTGGCCAGATCACAAGGTCAAGAAATTGAGACCATCCTGGCTAACACGGTGAAACCCCATCTCTACTAAAAATACAAAAAAATGGCTGGGTGTGGTGGCACGCACCTGTAGTCCCAGCTACTCGGGAGGCTGAAGCAGGAGAATCGCTTGAACCAGGAGGCAGAGGTTGCAGTGAGTCGAGATCATACCACCGTACTCCAGCCTGGGCAATAAGAGAAAAACTCCATCTAAAAAAAAAAAAAAAGCACCTTTGTCACCGACTTCACTTTCATTTTAATGTGTGACTCACTGCAGTAGGTAACTGCACCATGGAGCACCATGTGTTTGGTGGCCATGAGGCCGGCACATACTGGGCAAACTACTAAAGCAGACCCAAGTATGAACTTCAGCTATGTCACTACTGAGAAACTTTAGTCCAATTATTTAATCTGAGAATAATGCTGCCTACCTTATGGGACAAACTATAAACAGTAAATGTGAAGAAGAGAGCACAATGTCTGTTACTGTGGGAAATAAAACATGCACGTGTGTGCACACGCACACACTCCCCATCGCCAACATTTCTGGCTTGTGTTCTCCATTCTAACCAAACTTGATTATGGTAAGTTCTGGAAGGCTCATTAGCCCCCATCTCTAAGCCTTTGCTTGTGCCTCTAACTCTCTGTTTTGGAGATGAGCTAAAAGGACACTTTATATGTTCTCCTACCCAGCATAAGTGTTACCTTCAGAACAACTGCTTGTCATGTTAACCCTATTACTGTATTAGTCTGTTCTCACAATGCTATGAAGAAATACCAGAGACTGAGGAATTTATAAAGGAAAAAGGTTTAATGGACTCACAGTTCCTCATGGCTAGAGAGGCCTCAAGAAACACAATTGTGGCAGAAGGGGAAGAGGCACATCTTACATGGCGGCCAGCGAGCAAGAGTACGCATAGTCCAGGTGGAAACTGCCATTTATAAAACCATCAGATCTTGAAAGAACTCCCTCACTAGCATGAGAACAGCATGGGGGAAACAGCCCCATAGTCTAATCACCTCCCAACAGGCCTCTCCCTCAACATCTGAGGATTACAATTCAAGATGAGATTTGGGTGGGGACACAAGAGCCAAACCATATCATCCTATTTGGTTTTCTCTCATTACCTGTTAAGAATCACACTAAGTGATTTGCCATCCCAATCATATTTAAGTATATGCTTCAGTGGCATTAAATATATTCATTTTTGTGCCACCATCACCACCATCCACCTAAAGCAGCGGTCCCCAACCCTTTTGGCACCATGCAGTAGTTTTGTGGAAGACAATTTTTCCACAGACAGCAGGGGTAGGAAGGTTGGTGGGGTGGGGGATGGGAAGGATGGTTTTGGGACAAAACTGTTCTGCGTCAGATCATCAGGCATTAGATTCTTACAATGAACATGCAGCCTAGATCCCTTGCCCACTCAGTTCACAGGAGGGTTTGAACTCCTATGAGAATCTAATGTTCTCATGTTGCCACTGATCTGACAGGAGGCAGAGTTCAGGTGGTAATGCTGACTCACCTCCCACTGTGCAGCCTCTTCCTAACAGGCCAGAGACCAATATAAGTCTGTGGCTCAAGGGTTGGGGAATCCTCACCTAAAAGACTGTTTTCATCTTGCAAAACTGAAACTCTTTATCTATTAAACAAGTTCCTCATTCTCCTCTACCCTCCGACCCTGGCAATAACCATTCTACTATATAAATTTCACTAAGTACATCACACAAGTGGCATCACATAGTATTTGTCTGTGACTGGCTTATTTCACTCAGCATAATGTCCTCAATTCATCCATGTGCACCATGTGTCAGAATTTCTTTCCTTTTTGGGGCTGCATACTACTGATTTTGAGGAAAAGAAACAACTCTACATGCCTGTTTTAATCCTACTTTTGTTTATTAATGTGTCACTCTAAATATTACATGAATACAGCCTATACACTAGAGTATCAAACATTGTTCCAGTAAGAAGTTCAAGAGTACATTTAGGGCTATCTTAAGAAATATGAATACTTTGGCTTCCATTATTATATTAGATGAAAAAAATCAATTCACATGAGTTGTCACATCCTGCTATGATCAACAACAAAACCAAGTAGAAAAATAAGAGTGTTAAAAATAATAATAATAATCAAATGCTATTTGAAGGACTTGTTCTCTTCACTGCCACATACACTCATACAAATTACTTAGTAATCTGAGAAGCGGTCCTTCACTTATATTAGGAACTCGGTAAATATTTGTTGAATGAGTGAACTATCTATGGATATGAATCAACTAATTTGTGCTTTTTTTGAAAGTTTTTTTCAAGTAAGAGCAATAGTAAACACACTGAAGTTTTCATTTTGCTTAGATCATAAGCCTACAGAACAGTGATTGTTACAAATACCATCCATCATAGCACAAATCAATGTCCATTTCTGAACCTAGTAAAAAAAAGTTCTATCATGTTGCAGAACCAATTCTAACCAAACAATTCACTGGGCTTCAATCATCTGTGATATGGTCAAGAAATGTGGGCTGGGGCTACTAGGCTTGTATCTATTTCAGCACTCAATGAATTCCTAACTTTTGGGCCTCACTCCCCTTCCCACCACAATACACACACATTTAAAAATTTCCTAAAAATAGTAGCCGCAGCATGTCTTCACCCACTTGTAATTTGGCTCTGAAAATGTATTCAGGCTGAGTTCAGAAAAGAGACCTTCCAAGTGGAAAAATAAATTCACTAAAGGAGCTCACTCAAATGGAAATGAGTTCATGGACCAGAGAGCAAAGCACAAAACATTGTTCTTCAAGCAAGCTCAATAGACGCACATGATGAAACTCACTCTTACATCCCAAAGTTACCTTTGATAACCAGTTCAAAAAAACTGTCTTTTAATAGGATCTCTTCAGGAACACCATAATTTTGATGCTTTTTCAAGGTGAAATGGTGCTAAATATCATACCTAAGATGATTAAAAACAGAGGAAAACCAAGTGAAAGGTGATAAAGTTTCAAATCAGCCAATGTGTGATGGATTTGGCCTAAAGTAGATACAGCAAATTCCATTAAGTCCTGTAAAAGAGTTGACTTGAAGAACCACTTCTCTCAGTCATA
This sequence comes from Sapajus apella, assembly GCF_009761245.1. Classification (NCBI taxonomy): domain Eukaryota; kingdom Metazoa; phylum Chordata; class Mammalia; order Primates; family Cebidae; genus Sapajus; species Sapajus apella. The sequence continues at coordinate 16,684,382 of NW_022436972.1, read as the reverse complement.
TATAGTAGATATGATGACTTAGCAGCCATAATTTAGGAAGGCAAGAGTATACTATGTACATCATTATTTTCCTCTTAAGTTTGCATTTATAGAAGAAGATGAGGGGGACAATTTAAACTTGAGTTCTCAAATTCTACCTTAATGAAATAAAACACCATTGGATAAGTAGTGGAGATTTTAATTTATAAAATATTCACCTTCATCAAATTTCATTATCAATGTTAAAAGTATCCGCATTATCAATGTGGATACTTCTAAATTACTACTCTTTATGCACTTAAATCTTAAGAGAAATCTTGGCTAACCCCAAAAATGTATCTTTACATAATTATAACTTCAATAGGTTTAACTTATATTAAACTGAATATTACTTTGAAATACCTTAAAGTTAAAAAAGTCATCAATAACGTGAGCACACAAACAAACGTCTGAAACTATTTTAATTATTCCTTCACAGTAAGGCTACTAAGCTAGCAACTAAGGCAGCACTTAACAAGCCCCAGGTCAGCATCTTTAATTCACGATGGGGCTTCTCCATTCCTCTCACAATTCCCTATCACCGCTCCTGGTGTCAGAAGATTATTGATATGTGGCCCAGGAGAGTTGCTGCCAACTTCCTCTTTCCACTTTCATTAGTTCCTCTAATAAAAAATGGAAGCAAAACCAAAAACGACTAAACTTTTACTCTTTTACATGTTCCAGCCCAAATTAAAGCAAGGTCACATTTAAAATACACTTATCTGGAAACAAAAGTTGTTTAAAATGGGCTCAAGAAAAGCCGTACACCCTTGATATGTTCCTACACAGACAACTGTGTCCCAGATGTTGAAAAACACAACCTGATGGTCTTTTACCTGCAGAATTACATCACCCGTAGAGCACAAACTGGACACATCCTCAACAGTGCCCCAGAGCACTCACACAGAACCCAGCAGCCTTGCACTTCAGTTCTTAAAGGCTCCACATTTACTGGCTTTAGCAATGAATTCCTTTAGCAGAGGGCCATCCATTTGCCAAAATGCTGCAGTCTGTGTAACTTCTGTCAAATGATTGATGCAAAACTTAAAGCAGAATTCTTCTAAATCCTGGACACACACAACAAAAATAAAAACAAAAAGGGCTTTTTTAGGCAACTTTGATTGAATGACTTCTCTCCAATCCCTTCACCCCAAATCTCTCACCCTCCCCCAGAAAAGATATTTGAGAGGCCAGACATCTAAAACTAGGCAAAAGGGTGACCACAGTTCGGTGTGAGAAAAACACATACTATCCAACGCAGTAAAAGCAATGATCACCTAACTCAAAGTGTGGCTCTTCAAAACACACACACACACACACACACACACACACGCACGCACGCACGCACGCACGCGCATGCGTGCACGCGCAAGATCTACAGGAGAAAAAATTTCCTGCATAATCTAGATATACTCAAAGACATTGTTGTAAAAGGTATAATGCCACTTCAGTCCATAGAATGTGTTTTGCCACATTCAAGACATCAGAGAAAAGAATTAAGATGTGGGTTAGTTTAAGAAACAGAAAGGTAATGAAGAGATACAGTCAACCTAAAGTGGTACATTAAGAAGAAAATCCCAGCCAGGCGCAGTGGCTCACACCTGTAATCCCAGCACTTTGAGAGCCCGAGGTGGGTGGATCACTTGAGGTCAGGAATTCAAGACCAGCCTGGCCAACACAAGGAAACCTCGTCTCCACTAAAAATACAAAAATGAGCCAGATGTGGCGGCAGGTGCCTCTAATCCCAGCTACCCAGGAGATTGGGGCAGGAAAATTGCTTAAGCCCAGGAGGCAGAGGTTGCAGTGAGCTGAGACTGCACCATCGAACTCCAAAGGCAACAGAGCAGAGGCTCTGAAAGAAAATATCAAAAAATTCACCTTAAATTCACTTTCACGCTCTCTTAACAATGAGTTTATTTTTAAAACCATGAAGATAACACTACAACTTCCACCACACTAATCTCTCAGAAAGTCAACCCCATAGAAGTATATATACACAGATTAGTTTTCAGTCAGACAAATGGAAGTCAACTACCAACATTTGGGTGAGTAACATCTACGAGTGGTAAACCAGAACCATTTCAAAATCAACCCCCACCTATGCTAATCCACCCTTTCATACCCTTCAAACTTTAATATAGTCTGTCCCTTAGGATGTTGGAATATATATTTATTAAATCAATCAGGCACCTGGAATGCATACAAAAACTAAATATATAAAAGGAAATCAAACTAAAAGCCCTTATCACAAATAGCTTGACTTTTATAACTTGGCAAGCTGGTAAGTTCTACACTGAAGGTCAGTACTCAGGGTTCTATCGAAGCAGAAGCTCAACAACATTTCCACTGTAGGTTTTGACTGCACATTTCCAGCCACCACAAGGTGGGAATGTTAGAAGGGGAAGGGACCCACATCAACATCAAGAGACCCCTTTTCTGCTCTCAGCACAGACCTCTGCAAACAATGATTTCCTTGTTCTAAGGGTCCTCCTGTCCCTGGCTAAAAGATGCCCTAGAGTAAACTCCAGAAACCCACCCAGTCACATAACCATTAAGAGATAAACCACAAGCCGGGTATGGTGGCTCACCCCTGTAATCCCAGCACTTTTGGTGACAGAGGCAGGTGGATCACAAGGTCTAGAGACTGAGAGCATGCTGGTCAACATGATGAAACCCTGCCTCTACTAAAAATACAAAAATTAGCTGGCCATGGTGGTGCGCACCTCTAGTCCCAGCTACTTGGGAGGCTGAGGCAGGAGAATTGCTCGAACCCGGGAGGCAGAGGTTGCAGTGAGCCAAGATCCTGCCACTGCACTCCAGCCTGGGCGACACAGTGGGACTCGGTCTCAAAACAAAAACAAAAACAAAAGATAAATAACAGCTAATGAGTACTTGCCAGCTGCTGCCCAAGTTTTTGTCTTCTAGGTAATTCGAAATGCATTTAGGATGTTAGCAGTTTCTGGATTCTTGTTTTTTAATCAGAGATTCCCAGTGGGCTAAATGCATAGCCAAGTGCTCTGTATATTATAGTAAACTAAAATGTGAAACTGGATAAAGCATTTCCTCTCAGATTATTATTCAAGAAAAAGCCCTATGCCTGGCATCATCACCCAATGATTAATAAACAGCTCTCAGGACTAAATTATATTCCACCGGGACATAAAATTCACATTTTAATATTTAGTAATCAAAAACAGAAAACTAGTTTATTCCCATATAACTCTGGAAGTAGCCAATCATAACAAAAAGTTCTTTAAACCATGTAATAAGTCAGATAAGAATCTTTAAGTATTAAATTTTAATCATATAATTTTGAATTTGCAGGAAGAATGCACTAAACTCTGGCATTAAACCTCATCACTTTGGTGTCTACTGATGTAGAATTCAAGATCTTTTTAGTGTATATGAAAAAATGAGTTTAAAGTGAGCTTATTCAGCTAACTGCAGAAATTACCTTGAGTACAAACTTTAGGAGGTTTTACACACAATATAGGTATACAAACGGTGCTGCTAATCACAATTCACTTTATTTACACTCGTGAAAATGGTTCTATCAAACTGCCTTCCCTTTCTCCTTCAATTAGTTTGAACTGCTGAGGTATCTGAGTATGCAATAAATATTCAAAAGTTCCAAACATTAAAAGTCAAACTAGCGAATAATGAAAACAATATAAATCTGGGTTGTATAAACAACTAATTAAATCTTGGTTGAGGCAGATCTATGTAAAGGAAGCCCTGAATGCATGTGGTGAGGAGCACTTGAATTTGCAAGTTCACCAGAGAGTGGCACAGTCAACCAGAACCACTGAGCAACCAGAGCCCAGGCTCAGTTTGCCTTTGATGAGTGAATTAGATAAATGCCCTTCTGACTTGACCCCTAGTATAGTAAGAATCTACATGATCTGTTCCCTTCATTCTGCAAAGGATCAAGTGTTAACAGCATAGGCAAGAAAATGGAACTCTTGCCCAAGTAAGTGGTGAACTGTAACAGGGCTGGTTACAGTTGACTCTTTACTTCTAGCTGGGCTTTAAACAAAACAATTCTCAGAAGGACGAGAAGGATCATGTGACCAGGAGATGGACGAAGTTACTGACAGAATGAAAGAGTTCTCTTACAGCCCAATTGAAAAGGGAAGTGGAGAGGGTATAAAAACAGAGGGGTCTAATACAGTCTTCTTGGTATTAAAAATTAAACTGTTTATGATGTTTTGTGGTGGAGTAATTATAATGTGGTTCTAAGGCAAATGAGATAAAATACCAGATTTATTGTTATTAGCAAAGCAGATAAAAATAAAAACCGCACTTCTCAAATAATTTCTAAAAGATTCCAAATCTTTCAACGTTTAAACTATTCCAATCAATATATATACTCTGGAAATGAGTTTTTTCCTTCCACAAATATTCTTTAGTAACAAAACAAAACCCAGCAAATTGATGGTCTTAATATCCTCATTTTTAAACATGCTAATGTAGCCTTGAAGGGAGTTCTTACCCAGTCCTAAAACTCCAAAGCTCAACTAGTTGAATGTTAATAATTTAAAGACCACCCAACCAGGGTGAGCAGGTACCTTGACATCACAGCTCCCCTCAAGACACATTCTAGATGACACAAGATCACGAACCACACCTAACTCTGTCCGACCTGTTGTTTTGTTTGCAAAAGAAAACCCTAAAACTAATTCATGTTATAGTACACTAAGTACAAAATACTCCAAACCAAAGAAGTTTTGTTTTGTTTTCAGAATGTACTTAAACATTCCACCATATGGGAAAAACGTAATTTATCTCATTATGCAAAAAAACATTTGTCAGCTTACTACTGATTGAAGACATTTAATTTGGCCCACCAAAAGAAGAAAAAAATGCTGGCCAGCAAGCTTTAACACCAAGCTATCCAATACTCATACCCCAGACCAACTTCAGAATTAGATTCCTGGGCTCATGTTTATTGCTTCCCTCCAAAACCAAGATCGTAAGATATAAATTGCTCAGCATGTAAGATTTTCTGGAAAGTTCTCTACCCTAGCTAAACAAATAATACTTCCCAACTGTTTAACTTAATATTCAAATACACATAAAAATCAAAAATTTCCTGAAAAGAATCAGTTACAGTGTGTGACTGAACCATCTTGAGACAATGTTTTATCAACATTTTCTCCCTTGATGTTAATATTTATTCAGGTCTGTACGAAAACAATATTTGCATGATCCCTCATCAAGTCCTTCTTAATAAAACATGTAGACCGTTTCATAATGCGTTCATAGCAAGGGCTCCACAACCATCAGCTTACTTTGAAACTCCTGAGTCTATACATTTTTGTTGCTTGAATGTATAGACATTTGCTTCAAAGCTATCTTGTCAAAAGGGGGCATGGAGGAACCTCAGATACTTTTGTAGAAAAGAGAAGAAACATTGGAAGCAGGTAGTCTCCATCTTCCTAGCATTCTGACCCACAGAACAAAGGCAAAGTCATCTAGTATCCTCAAGTTGAGCTTCTAAAAATAAAGAGTTTTTGCAGTTAATTTCCAACCTGACTCATCAGCAGCTTCCAATCAACTAACAAATACAATAAGAGGGCTTTCTTTTTAAGAGATGGCTGTCTCACTATCTTGTCCAGGCTGGCCTCAAACTCCTCCTAAACTCAAGCAATCCTCCAACTTCGGCTTCCTGAGTAGCTGGAATACAGGCATGAGCCACGGTGCCCGGCTATGGGTTTTAATTTTGTACCCCAGAACTTTGTTCATTTACTCACTGTATCTCACACTATTAAGAAAATAAAATGTAAAAGCACATCAGTCAATTATATAACTTGTATTACAACCTAAGAAATATACCCTAGAAAGAGGCCTGGTGTAGTGGCTCATGCCTATAATCCTAGCACTTTGAGAGGCTGAAGAGGGAGGGCCACATGAGCCCAGAAGAGACCAGCCTGGGCAACATAATGAAACCCTGTCTCTACAAAAAATAAGAAATTAGCTTGGTGTGGTGGCACATGCCCGTCGTGCCAGTTCCTCAGGAGGCTGAGAAAGGAGGACTGCTTGAGTCCAGGAGGTTGAGGTTACAGTGAGCTGTGATCATGCCACTGTGCCTCAGCCTGGGCAACAGAGCAAGATCCTGTATCACCAAGAAAAAAAATAAATTACATATAGCTTATAAACATACATATACACATATATATAAATCATATATATATATATATGCCTTAGAAATAAAGAAGCAACTCTTTCTGTCTTCTCTAATTTTTCTGCATTAAATATGTAATATTTGTAGGATTTTAAGTTTTTTTAAACTTTTTTTTTGAGATGGAGTTGTCTTGCGCTGTTGCCCAGGCTGGAGTGTAGTGGTGCGATCTTGGCTCACGGCAAGTACTACTGCCTCCGGGGTTCAAGTGATTCTCCTGCCTCAGCCTCCCGAGTAGCTGGGATTACAGGTGCATGCCACCATGCCTGGTTAATTTTGTATTTTTAGTAGAGACAGGGTTTCACCATGTTGGCTAGGCTGGTCTCAAACTCCTGACCTCAAGTGATCCACCCGCCTCAGCCACCCGAAGTGATGGGATTACAGGTGTGAGCCACCACACCTGGCCAAACATCTTTTTTTAAAAGCACATTTTCATGGTGAGGTATTTCAAATGTTTTCACTCATTCAATTCTACACGCATTTTTGAGTGTCAACTCCATGCCCACACTGACAGACTCTGGTATTCGGAGTTTTTCTAAAGAAAGTTGTTTTTTTTTTTTTTTTTTTTTTTTATCATGTTTATACTTAATATGAGAAAAATGAAAACTAGTAAAGGAAATGACCTGCTGGCACAGGAAGCAGCAGCAGTTTTCTGTTTCTGTAAACCTCCTAGGACAGATCTTAGCTGAAGGTGACGAAGCTTCCAGCAACTTGAGCCAAGACGTCTGCCTCTGCCCAGGTTGTTCTCACTGGCGTTAGTGAGCAAGGTCTGAATCCCGAGTATGGAACTCATGAACAGGGAGGAGGAACATGGAGAGGCCCAGAGAAGATTCTGACATCAGTCGCCAAATGGACAGAAAAGGCACTGACCCAATTTAAAATTATATCACTGGCTGGAAATAAAATCTAAAGAAATAGCATTTCTAATAAAGAGGTTCAGTGTGTCACAGGAAGCGTAGGAAAAAAAATCATACCTCCATTTTCTACTAGAAATGATTTACTTTGATCATCATTCCATCTGTTGTCAGGCTGCAGACAAAGTCAGCAACGTTTGACCTTATCAAATATTTATAATTATAATACAGCCTCAAACGAAAATAGGATACATCTGAAAATATCGTGGTCAACTGTGATCCCTAAGTGTGATGAAGTCCTTCCTCTGTTATACCTCAAAGGACACAGCTGCAGATCTTTGCAGGTGTTTGATAAATTCCTTGATACCAGATATTCTGCTTTGTCAAATGACAACGAAGTGTCTGCAAGAAAAGGCTAATTGTATCATTCTACATGCATACCCTTGCTAGACATTTTGAAACTCCAAGGCTATTGCTCTCTACCTTTTGTTCTCTCTGAAACTGTGAAACCAACCACACCAGCCTTTAGCTCACTGATCATCCTTAATGCTTCCTTTAAGGTACTATCTTCATTCAGTTCAACAAACATTTATCACTAGGTGCCTAATATGCGCCAGGCACTATAGTGCATGAAGATGAACGAAACAGTTCCTGCTCATCAGGAGCTTACAGTCTGATGCTTTGGTTCTTCAAAACAATGCACACAATCTTTCAGACTCCCAAAAGCCCATTAATTCACAGACTCAAGAGATCTGTGAATCCCAGATTAAGAACTCAATCCAGTACAAAAAACAAAAGGAGTCCACAGCAAGTTCTTAACAGGTGAATAACTGTGAGTTATAATTAGATACCGAGAGAATTACAGAGCGTACATAGATACAAATCATACGCGTCCCCGGCTTACAACAGGACAGAGGTAGGAAGACAGCAAGGTGGCTCTTGAAATAAACACATATGCTGACATTGAGAAAGACTTGAAACTCAAACATGCTGTTAGTCCAATTAGGCGTGGCACCTTATGTTCCAACCTGGAGCACCACTGCTAGGACCTCGGTTAGTTTCCTATCTTACTTAGAAAAGGAAGTAGAGGAACAATGACTTTTAAAACGATGAACAGGAAATTAAGACTAGCAAAGGCAGATTTCAGTTTTCAATGGATTTACTGATTCCCTAAACAGAAGTGAAGTGTTGGAAACCAGGAACTTGTCTGGTGTTGAAAGAAAAAAAAAAAACAGAAGTAAAGTGACTCATTGTTTTCCAGGTCTCACTTGTAAAGAGGGGGGAGATGAACACGCATGGAGTTAAGGGTGGTTTGGTTTCTGTTTGTTGTTTATGTTACCTCTGCATCATATCTGACTGCAGCAGAGAATAGCGAAAAGGCATTCTCCACAGTAATTCCTCTCTTGATAATGTGCTGACAAAGTTTTTTCAGTCTGTTTTCACAGTAAGATGTCGCCAAATCCAGAAGACCTAAAAGTAAGATGTAAAAGACTTAATCAAGTTTATGGTAATTTCCCATACACAGACATTTTGTTTTGGTGACCAGATATGTGTAGGTAAATTAGAAGTTTCTTAGTGGACAAGATTCTAAATTTAAATAAACAAACTCTCTTTTTAACTGCCTGCCTCCTCCACTTCCACATCTCTCCTGTATTTACTTTATACAATTTATTCAGTAGAATGAAAGAAAGGCAAAATTTGCAATTTCAATCCTCATTTTGTTTCCAAAATCCTAAATGCATTAGCAACTTATACTTCACTATTAGAAAATTAAAATAAGCCTATAGCTTAATACCTAGGTAATGGGTTGATATGACAGGTGCAGCAAACCACCATGGCACACATTTACCTATGTCACAAGCCTACACATCCTGCACATGTACCCCGGAACTTTAAATGAAAAAAAAAAAAAAAAAAA
>NW_022436972.1:16640540-16675401 GCF_009761245.1 Sapajus apella | reverse complement strand
ACACACACACACACACACACACACACACACACACACACACAAGCCTATGGTCACAAACTAGGTCCGTAACTATTACCCGCAACAACTACACAACACTATTTTTAAAGACATTTACTTCAAACCGTTTTTAAGCACCAAATTAAAGCCAAATACACCTGAAGCTTTTTACATTTCAGGACTAAGAACATGAGGAAGTATATTCTGGACCACGTGGCTTGTCCATCCCAATGCCGCCACGGTACCTATAGCATCTTCCGGCGGCAGGTCCACTGTGTCCGTGTAGAGGTACTGGAGAAAGGCACGATACACTGGGTAGGAAAACTGGTCGATTTCTATCACTTCCTTCATGTCTTCATTCCAATACGACTGGAACATGGATCGAAAGTGCTCACACCTAAAACAGAAAAGCCAAAGTCTTATTTGTTCAGCAGCAATTTAAAAAAAGTTACCTAATTAAGTTGACAAAATCAGATAAACAGATTAGAAGTATCCTTGGGCCGGGCACAGTGCCTCACACCTGTAATCCCAGAACTTTGGGAGGCCAAGCAGGCTTATCACCTGAGGTCGGGAATTTGAGACCAGCCTGACCAACATGGAGAAACCCCGTCTCTACTAAAAATACAAAATTAGCTGAGCATTGTGGTACATGCCTGTAGTCCCAGCTACACAGGAGGCTGAGGCAGGAGAATTCCTTGAACTCAGGAGGTGGAGGTTGTAGTGACCCAAGATTGCACCACTGACTCCAGCCTGGGCAACAAGAGTGAAACTCTGTCTCAAAAAAAAAGAAGTATCCTTAACTACTATATCTGGGCCTGCACACACCAGAATTACAAACCTATATTCAGCACCCAAAAAATATTCCACATGCAAGTGGTTTTTGCATATGCTTTTTACATACACTCACTTTCGTTTTTTATATATCCTATTAAATACTAACAGGTATACACAGAGCCTAGAAGTACCTAGCACTTCTACTACTGCTTCCATTTCATGGTGCTTCCATTTCATGGCTCCCAAGGTTTTTTTTGCTCCTTTGTATTTTAAAATAACATACAGAAATGCATTTTAAACAATGAAGTGAAAGAAATTCAGAAACCAGAGTTCAAAACTTTTGACTACATATTAATATCAAAATGATTCATTTGTTTTTATGTAACAGTATATTCTTAAAACTGTTTTATATGTTAACTGGATTACATCAAGCTGATTGTCTCATTATTCGACATACCAATTTTTCTTCCTTTCTGACTCATCGTCAAAACAGCTATCACTCCTGTTTTGTTTTTGTGCATTGCCTGCTCCCTTTCCTCTCTTTCCAGGCCTGCTACAAACTTACTTATAAAACACTCACGCCCACTAGGATAGTCAGATATTTCAAGAAAGCCTGAGCACCTGCTACACTGTAAAAAGCCACCTGCATGAGAAACTGATTTCTCAATATTGAATTTTCTTAAGTACAATATAGTTATATCTTTCTAAAAATCATCCTTTAAAATTCTTTTAAAGTGAGATACGGTAAAAAAAGAGAGAAAGTATTTTGAAAATCCACTCAGAGTCGAGGCACAGGGGCTCATGCCTGTAATCCCAGTCCTTTGGGAGGCTGAGGCAGGTGAGTCTCAATCACCTGAGGTCAGGAGTTCACTGGCCAACACAGTGAAACTTTGTCTCTACTAAAAATACAAAAATTAGCCAGGCGTCCTAGTGAATGACTGTAATCCCAGCTACTTGGGAGGTTGAGGCTGGAGCATTGTTTGAACCCAGGAGGTGGAGGTTGCAGTGAGCTGAGATCACACCACTACACTCCAGCCTGGGCGACAAAGTGAGATTGCATCAAAAAAAAAAAAAAAAAAAAAAATCAAAAAAAAAAATCTATTCAGAATACTAAAAGAATGGCTTCACTTACAAAAGAAATTACTCTACCTGAGAAGCAAAAAAGAAATAGTTATCTAAGCAAAGAATCATGGATTTCATTCTCAGAAAACTGTACATGAAAGGAATAGACTGGCTGACAAAGGTGCAAAGACTGAAACAGTTCCAGTTCATTTTTTCAAGTAATACTGTGGTTCAGATATTCACTTCCTTAGGTAAAGAATGACACTGGACTTTTTGGTTCCTTTCAAATGTATTTCTTTGCCAATAGATTTTTAACTAAATTTCCAAAAAGACTTGTTAATGGTCTCGTGTGCCTTTTTCTGCAATGGCAACCTTTGTGAGCAATAGTCCAGTTACTAATAAATGCATAGTTCCCTCATTTATACAAGGAGCTCCTGCCATTTACTATCTCTAAAAAACTTTTTCTTTCATTTTTGAGGTAAGATCTCGCTCTGTCACCTGGGATGATCACAGCTCACCACAGCCTTGATCTACTGGGCTCCGGCAATCCTTCCACCTCAGCCTCTGGAGTAGCTGGAACTACAAGAATGCACCACCACACCTGGCTTTTTTATTATTTTTAGAAACAGCATCTTGCTATATTGCCTAGGCTGGTCTCAGACTCCTGGGATCATGTGATACTCCCGCCTTGGCCTCCCAAAGTCCTTGGATTACAGGCATGAGCCACCACGCCCATTAGCCCAGCCTAGAACTTTCTTTAATTGGTAATTACATGTCCCTTAGAAACAGAAGCCCAGTATTCCTATGAGAACTTTCTGCTTGAATCTTTAATTAAAAGAGGTCATATACACTTTTCAATAACAACCCTTTGTATTTTTTTTTAATAGCATAAACAAATTTTCTCATGGAAATGAGTATTCACAGATCCTTAGTTTAAAAAACAATATAGGCCTGTGCGGTGGCTCACGCCTGTACTCCCAGCACTTTGGGAGGCTGGGGGGATCACCTGAGGTCAGGTGTTCAAGACCAACCTGATCAACATGGAGAAACCACGTCTCTACTAAAAATACAAAATTAGCTGGGTCTGTGGTGGTGTGTATCTGTAATCCCAGCAACTCATGAGGCTGAGGCAGAATTGCTTGAACCCAGGACGTGGAGGTTGCAGTGAGCCAAGATCACGCCATTGTACTCCAGCCTGAGCAACAAGAGCAAAATTCCATCTCAATAATAATAATAATAATTACATACACATATAAAGAGAGAGAGAGAGAAATACTTAAGCTCCTACAGGACGCTTTTTCTAAAACGCTCCATGAGTGTACACACACAACTCTTTGACATGAAATGGACTGATACTATCTGCAAAAATATTAAGTAGTGACATTTCTCTCTACTACAAAGGCTACTTTTTTTTTTTTTATCAGCACCCATTTTGTGGAATAACAAAGAAATAGAAGTGGCAAAAAGAAAGTACAGTTATTGAAGTCTCTTAGCTCATGCAAAAATACCTGATTTTCAAAACAGCTTTATGGACGTGAATATATTTTCCATCAATTCGAAACTTCAGATCAGCAGTTTCTGGACTATCAAATTCTTTCTTCAGTGACTCTGCAACTGTTAAAAAATCTTCATGTTCTGAAGGCAACAAACACATATTAATATGGAAAGTTCAAGGAACAGATTGAAGATCCGAAAGACTTCAAAAAGATCATCATAACCGTACTGGATAATTCCACTTTTTTTTTTTTCTTTTCAAGAGTTCATACCTAATTTGACAGATCAATTCTACAGCATTAAAGTATCCTGAATCTATAAACTACAAAAGAAAACCACCAAAAAATGGTATTTAGAAAGACCAAATGCCATCTTATATGGTTAAACATTAGAAATATGTATTTTTTAAAGGAAAAATTATAGGTAGCTCACGATATAACCCCCTCTCAAAATGAGTGGTTCTTTTCTAAGACTAAAAATTTATCAGTTTTCCTTGACCGAAACACTAAGAATATCTTTTTTCTGCTCTGAGGTAGTTTTGAGGAGTCAGCACATCCAACTCAAGGAGATGCAAGAAACAAACTTACCACTTAAAAGGTAATGCTAAGCAGTCATGTTCTCAAGCAGAGAAACTCTTTCCTAAGTATCTGGTATCTAAGCATCTCTGTTAACCCTAAAAATCACTATATGCATAATCCTTACTCGGTATCTAAACAGAACAAATTCACTTAGAAACAACACCTACATGAAGGAAACAATTTTACAAGAACACATGATCACCTTACCTGATAAGAATTGCTGTTATGGTTATATGTACATAGAAATGTGTTACTATAAGAAAATGCAAAGACACTGTACACATTCCTGCAACACTTTCTTGTGCTTTATATGTATGAAGGAAGAAAAGAAGTAGAAAAAGCCTAATGGGGAAATGTTTTTAAATTCCAGAGATCCTCACCAGGCATTGAATCAAACTGCTATGGATACACGAAGCAGGTTTCAACTGCCCACAGCTGAGTTAAAAATTAGTGTCTTAATCAAAGAGCTCAGCTTCCAAGCCTGGGATGAACCTGTGTCCCTTGGTAGTCTGTTGTTACCAGAGCAACTCCCAGGGGAGGGACAACAGCTAAAACCTAGGCTGAAACTTAACAAATGAGTTTATCCACAAGCTTTATCATCACAATCTCCCAGGGAAATATCTTTTGCCTAAGCCCTGTGACCTTAACTTACAGCCCTCCCTCCACCCCATGCAATGCAGAACTCTCCTGGCTACGCAGAAAAGGTGGAAAACCTCTCACAGTTCAGGCTTTCTCTGACCTTGTAACCTGGATCACTGGTGAGTAAAAGAAAAGAAATGACTAAGATGGGTCAAGAGTCCAGGGCTCTAGAGTGTTACCCAACCCATCCAAAAAAACCACTACTCAACAGTGTCTCAACTTCTGCATCCAGTCTTAGGCTGAAATGACCCCTTCTCCTCTTTGCTCCTGGCAACAAGTATAGTACGTCCTTTCAGAGAAGAAATCCTTCTCAGAGGGGTGAATTCACCATCTGACTTTCTAACACTCAGCTGAGATCACAAAGTGAGAGGGAAAAAACTCTTGATTTTTAGCAGTTGGAAGAGAAAGAAGTTATCTAGGACAGCAGTCCCCAGCCTTTGTGGTACCAAGGGCCGGTTTTGTGGAAGACAATTTTTCCATGCACAGGGGCAGAGACGGGGATGGTTTCGGGATGATTCAAGCGCATTATGTTTATTGCGCACTTAATTTTTATTATTGTTACACTGTAATATGTAATGAAATAATTATAAAACTCACCATAATGTAGAATCAGTGGGAGCCCTGAACTTGTTTTCCTGCATCTGGGCAGCCCCACCTGGGGGTGATGGGAGCCAGTGACAGATAATCAGGCATTAAATTCTCATAGGGAGCTTGCAACCTGGATCCCTCACATGTGCAGCTCCCAATAGGGCTCACGCTTCTACGAGAATCTAATGCCGCTGCTGATCGGATTGGAGGTGGAGTTCGGCAGGTAATGTGAGTGATGGGGAGCAGCTGTAAACACAGATGAAGCTTCACTCACTGCCACTCACCTCCTGCTGTGCAGCCCAGTTCCTAACGGGCCACAGACCAGTACAGGCAAGTGGCCTGGGGTCTGGGGACCCTGACAGTCTGGGTGATACATTCAATGACCATATTTTTTCCAAACTTAACATATAAAATGTCAGGACCTTTGTTCTTCAAAGAATGCCTGTGCCATTTTAAGACATAAGAACGGGGAAAGCCTTTTATAACAAGTCCAGGTTAAGTAGTATATATAAATCTGAGGACGTGTACAGAAGTAGCATTCAGCTGGGTATGCTACACGTGTGCGATTCTGGACAAACAGTACCATTCAGTGAACCAATTATTTTGCAATCACAATACTCACTGCAAAAAAAAAAAAAAAAAATACTAAAGAACTTGTCAAAATGAATTGAAAGGAAGTGTTCACCTGGTTTCACTTTAAGGCAAGCTTAACTTCCTAAGCATCTCCTTGCCCCCATGCCCATGACTGGTCACCTAATGATGGGACAATGCCACTTGTCTCACACACCTAAGCATGACATGTATTAGAAGACTAACCTTCAATATCAATTGCTGAGCAACTCAAACACCTTAACTGCCAACTACATGAATTTTCAAGCACAGAGCATCGCCGGCGCGGTGGCTCATGCCTGTAATCCCAGCACTTTGGGAGGCTGAGGCGGGTGGATCACTAGGTCAAGAGATCGAGACCATCCTGATCAACATGGTGAAACCCCGTCTCTACTAAAAATACAAAACATTAGCTGGGCATGGTGGCGCGTGCCTGTAATCCCAGCTACTCAGGAGGCTGAGGCAGGAGAATTGCCTGAACCCAGAAGGCGGAGGTTGCGGTGAGCCGAGATCATGCCATTGCACTCCAGCCTGGGTAACAAGATTGAAAAACCCCCTCAAAAAAAAAAAAAAAAAAAAAGAATACATAATCAAGCACAAAGCATCATGACCCACTTATTCCCTCTGCTTTTAAACAAAAGAACAACTCAGAAGAAAATGCTAGCAAAAAGGCAAAAATAAACAAGAAATAAAAGAAAAAGATTAAAGTCATCTTGTAAATGGCTACTCAGCTTTAAGACATCCTAGCTTTTTCAGCCAATAATGGACTCTTAAAGAACACAATATTCAGAAAAGGTACAGACTATGTAACAAAAGATCACCCCAAATTCCACTACCCTTTATAATACCTTTGTTTTGATGCCCTTCTGAAATAAAAGAATTTGAAATCAGTTGAAAGAAAAAGAAGATGAGGTTAATGCGTCACCTTAAAAAGAGACAGGGTCTCGCTCTATTGCCCAGGCTGGAGTGCAGTGGTGCAATCACAGCTCACTGCAGCCTTGACCTCCCAGGCTCAAGCAATTCTCCACCTCAGCCTCCTGAGTAGCTGGGACTACAGGCATGCACCACCATGACCAGTTATTTTTTGTAGAGATAGGGTTTCACCACGTTTCCCAGGCTGGTCTAAAACGTCTCGGCTCA
Source organism: Sapajus apella (assembly GCF_009761245.1). Taxonomy (NCBI): domain Eukaryota; kingdom Metazoa; phylum Chordata; class Mammalia; order Primates; family Cebidae; genus Sapajus; species Sapajus apella. Next base: position 16,668,520 of record NW_022436972.1, on the reverse strand, counting down.
AACAATCCACCCGTCTTGGCCTCTCAAAGTGCTGAGAGTACAGGTGTGAGCCACCATAGTCAGCCAGTTCTTTACTTTTTTGAAAGTTCATTTTTGATTAGTATTATATCAGGCTATGTAAGAAATCTAGTATAATAAAAGTGCTTAAGAGCAGGTTACCCAAATACTTACGCATGAGCAAACAGCACTACTCACAAGAGTCAAAGGTGGAAATAACCCACATGTCCATCAACAGGTAAGTGACAAACAAAATATGGTATATATACATGATGGAATATTATTCAGTCATAAGAGGGAGTGAAATATGGAGACATATTACATCATCAATAGGCCTCAAAATCATTAAGTAAAAGAAGCCAGACATGAGTCACACACTGTATGCTTCCACTTGTATGAACTATCCAGAGTCAGTAAATCCATAGAAACAAAAAGCAAACTGGTGGTTGCTAAAGGCTGGAAGTGGGAGAGAATGGACTGTGACTGATTAACATATAAAGGCTTTCTTTTGGGGTGATAAAAACATTTTAGAATTTGACATAAAAGGTGGATGCAGGCCAGAGCGGTGGCTCAAGCCTGTAATTTCAGCACTTTGGGAGGCCGAGGCGGGTGGATCACCTGAGGTCAGGAGTTCAAGACCAGCCTGGCCAACATGGTGAAACCCTGTCTCTACTAAAAATACAAAAATTAGCTGGGCATGGTGGCGGGCGCCTGTAGTCTCAGCTACTTGGGAGGCTGAGGCAGGAAAATCGCTTGAACTCAGGAGGCAGAAGTTGCAGTGAGCCGAGATTGCACCATTGCACTCCAGCCTGGGTAAGAGAGCGAGACTCCATCTCAAAAAAAAAAGGTGGATGCACAACACTATGAATGATGAATGTTCTAAATGCAACTGAACTGTACCCTTTACAATGGTTAATTGCATGTTATATGAATTTGATATCAACTGAAACACTTATGAGAGAAAATTTAAAGTTCATGGGAATATTTCATAATATATGAATGTGATTATGTATATAATTAGAGGGAGGGTACAAAAGCTAATAGAGAATAAAGCATTTTAAGAGAGCCCAACTCCAGCAAATACACAGGAAAACTCGTCAGTTGGTAGTACCATTCTTCCTGGGTGGAGGTGGCCCTGCACTTTCTTACCCACAGACAGGAGGCGCCAGGAGACGGCAGGAGTGGCAAAGCAGGCAAACACATCATCGGTGCAGGAGAGGTGGGTGAGGTGTGGCAGGATCACAGACTGGCCCCGGCACTGGCCCCACATGTACACATGCCCACCCTGCGTCTTGGCCGCAGACGTGTGGGCAGAGTGACAGGCTGCAATCTCTACCACCCTGAAAAGTTTTCAGAAAAACGCATGTCACTGCATGATCACAGAAGCCCACAGCACACCACACAAGGCAACTAAAACATTCATGCTTGGAACACTTCAGAAAACAACAGTCCAAGATCCAGGGATGCTAGCTGCCAAGTCACAGCAACAAAAGCAAAAGATCAGGGCAAGAGCACTGTTCCCCTTTCCCAACTGCCCATTTCTCATCCTCAGCTCACTGTGAGTTAGGATAGACCACAAACTGCCAAGGAAAACTTGGAAAACAGACTAGAGACCCAAGCAAATGAAGAAAGTGGACACTGACAAAATGTCCTAACAAACGTGTTGGTTTAAACACCATTTCTTTTCTTTCAGACAGGATCTCCCTCCGTCACCCAGGATTGAATGCAGTGGCATGACTATAACTCACTGTAGCCTTGACCTTCCAGGCTCAAGCAATCCTCCCACCTCAGCTTCCTGGACCATAGCTGTGCCATCACACCTAGCTAATTTTTGTATTTCTTATGGAGATGGGGTCTGGCTACGTTGCCAGGGCTGGTCTCCAACTCCTGGGCTCAAGTGTACCTCCTGCCTTCGCCTCCCGAAGTGCTGGGGATTATAGGTGTGAGTCACCATGCTTGGCCCATTTCTTTATAAATATAACTTTCTCTGTCCTCTCCTACCAGAGCTCAGAACACTCACTGGGCTAAGCATTGGCTGAGGGGTCACGGACTCTGAACGTTCCAATCCAAAAGGACAACAAGCTAAACTTACTGTATTTCTCAGTAGCATGCTTCTTGGGTAACATCCCATAATCAGAAGTCAGCATGCCAGGACATAGTAGGTAAGACCATACAATTTGGCTGAACAACATCAAGCATCTATTCCAGTAACACATACTATATCAAATCAATATTTAAACAGATAATGTCCTTTCAAGAGCAGATGTATTTAAAAGTTGTTTTACTTGGGTCAAAGGAAAAGTTTATGCTACACCATAAACATCAATATGGCCATAGACCCTATCTATCTTCCATACTAAAAGGCCAGCAGCAATGCTGCAGTAATTGTACCAAGATACGTTCATGCCTATCAATCACAGGTGGTTATTTCAGAAAGCTACATAAGAATCATATCAACTTCATGTTCATTCTGGCTGCTACTCAAAAAACTTATGTATAGGCCAGGCACAATGGCTCCTGCCTGTAATCCCAGCACTTTGGGAAGCCAAGGGGGGTGGATCACCTAAAGCCAGGAGTTCCAGACCAGCCTGGTTGACATGGTGAAACCCCATCTCTACTAAAAATACAAAAAATTAGCTGGGGATGGTGGTGCACCTGTAATCCCAGCTACTTGGGAGGCTGAGGCAGGAGAATCACTTGAACCCAGGAGGCAGAGCTTGCAGTAAACTGAGATCGTGCCACTGCACTCCAGCCTGGGTGACAGGGTGAGACCCTGTCTCAAAAAAGGGAAGAGAAGGGGGAAGGGGGGAGGGGAAAGAAGGAAGGTGGAAAAGGACTGGAGGAAGGGTGAAGGGGGAAGGGAAGGGAACCTCTTTTGTCCAAAATGAGAATGTTAATAAACAGAAGAATTACAAAGCCAAACACCACAGCTCTGCCACACGGTCCCAAGGCCACATCTCACATACAGTCCCAAGACACGGCACAGCCAAGTTACCTTTCTTTCTCCACCATGATGTGTGCTGGGCTTAGCAGGTTATTTTTATTGCCAGTTCCCAGCTGCCCATATGTGTTAGCTCCCCAGGCATAGAGCAAGCCCTCATCTGTTAGTGCTAGAGTATGTGCGTAGCCGCAGACAATCTGCAAGTAAATTTAAATGGTTACCATTAGCAAGAAAACAGGAAGGGCAGGGAGAACATCTACTTAAAGGCTATAGTCAGCTTCTGCAGAATGCCAATTCATCATCAGGGGTAGACTGACATTTGCTGGAACATTAAAAAAGCATTAGAGAAGCCTAAACCTTAGGCTACTGAAGTTTTCCTTTTTTTTTTTTTTTGTTAACTTGTCGAGACTGTTTTGCCAATACCACAGTCTTGCTTCTCCTCATGGGAATTTAGGGAAGATATAATATTACATGTGGAAGATAAAGGCACAGAGAAATATTGCCGCAAAAGACTGACTGAAGAGTAAACCTCCAATATTTCTCCAAGTTAGGGCGGGGAAGATAGACAGGAAGTGCTAGCTGAGAGGGCACCGCACATACCTGGTTCACACACACACTGTGCAAAGCTGCCACTCTCACAGGGGTCAGCTGGTTGCCATTGTTTCCCAAGCCCAGCTGACCATTGCCATTGTAACCCCAGCCATATACCTTAGAGAGGAGAGAAGGGAGAGAATGAGTTTTTTTAAACTGCTGGTAAGAAAGAAGAGACAAAAAAACCAGTCCATCTAAACACATCAGATATTTCCAACACCTGTATTCTACTCTATGCTCCTGCCACTGATCTTCAAACAGAAGCTATTTTGGAGATGGAGATGACAGAATTGGGCATTGGTTTCTACTCCATGACTTAGATAGTCTGGGGCAAGTCACTCTTTCCTGTTTTATACATGAGGAAGTTGAGCCTCACTAACAATTATTAAGCACCTACCATATGTCAGAACACCCTGAAAGGTACTAAGAATAAGTTTTTGGTCACAGTTTAACAGGGGAAATAGATACATGCAAATTTTCTGCAGACAGGTAGCAAGTGCTACAAGACATATAATCAAGGCACTGCAGAACAGCAAGGAGGAAGGCTTTAGCTCTAGGAAGAAAGATTAAGGAAGACTTTTCAGAAAGTGGAGATCGGAGCAGGGCTGAAGAATGAAGGACAGCAAAGATTCCAGGCAAAAGGCACTGACTACATTAGAAGCTAGTTTAGAAGGTAAGTAGGTGAGCCTGGCTAGACACATCTGCAGTAGTGGTAGTATAAAGAATAGTGGAAGGCCAAGTGAGGTGGCTCACGCCTACAGATTACAATCCCAGTACTTTGGGAAGCCAGAGTGGGAGGACCATGAGGTCAGGAGATGGAGATCATCCTGCCCAACATGGTGAAACCCTGTCTCTACCAAAAACACAAAAATGAGCCAGGCATGGTGGCACGTGCCTGTTATGCCAGCTACTCGGGAGGCTGAGGCAGGAGAATCACTTGAACCAGGGAGTTGGAGGTTACAGTGAGCCAAGATCGCGCCACCACACGTCAGCCTGGAAACAAAGCAAGACTCCAACTCAAAAAAAAAAAAAAAAAACAAAGTCTAGAAGGAAAGGCAAGGGCCCAGAGGGACAGTGACAAACAACATACCAGAGAAACTGCAATGCATCTGTAAATTTCTCACTGAAATATTAATTTAATTTGCATTTTTGAAAGATAATGTTGGCCACAGTATAAAAAGATGACAGAACATATAAGGCTAGAGGCAGGGAGAACCTTTAAGAGGTCATTTCGGGCCGGGCGTGGTGGCTCAAGCCTGTAATCCCAGCACTTTGGGAGGCCAAGGCGGGTAGATCACGAGGTCAAGAGATCGAGACCATCCTAGTTAACACGGTGAAACCCCGTCTCTACTAAAAATACAAAACATTAGCTGGGCATGGTGGTGTGTGCCTGTAATCCCAGCTACTCAGGAGGCTGAGGCAGGAGAATTGCCTGAACCCAGGAGGTGGAGGTTGCGGTGAGCCGAGATGGCACCATTGCACTCCAGCCTGGGTAACAAGAGCGAAACTCCGTCCCCCCCAAAAAAAAAAAAAAAGAGGTCATTTCTTCTCTCGTGAGCAAAGAGGTGAGCTCTGATGAGGCTCCAAACTAAGGAGTGACAGCGGGATCAAGAGAGAGAAAGAAGAGGAAAGAGGATTACACAGACGACTTCCCAGAATGTGATGGTCCCTTGGATATCTGGAGTGAGAGGAGACCTGTCTGCTGAAAGTAACAGGGTTGGGCATAGGTTTGACAGGAGTGCTAAAGGTTCCAAATAGCCATAGGAAAACGTACTGATCAGGAACAGACAAATAAAGGCCTTGTTCAAATTACAAACCCAAGATTTGTGGTGGCATCAAGCCCCACAGCAATGCAGGGTGGCAGATGTAGACTATGGCTTTTCAGGGTTACAGGATGTAAGGGAAAGGGGGAATGGAATTTAGGGGCCTGGAGAGAGATGGTTAAAGGCACTTTCACCCAGTGCCAGAAGTGTAACAGACATGAACTTTCTGGAGAGAAATTTGGCAATGGCTATCAATATTTTAAATGGCATACCTCTTGACCCAGAAATTCTTTGGGAATTTATTCTATAGAAACACTTGTATAAGTGTACAAAGATACACACATAGAGAGTAACACAGAAAATCACTGCAACTGTTTATGACGGGAAAAAATTAGAAAACTGACATGTTCATCAGTAGAGCTCTGGATGTGGGTCGTCTGCAGAAGCCAGAATTAGCAGCCATAATGATGGAAAGCTGCATAAATGGTCTGATCATAGACACAGATAAACACAGGCTGCTAAACGGAGGAGTGGGAAGCAGGTTGAAGAAAAGCAGAGAAAAGCTACGGTAGGTATCATCATCCCATATTAAAAAAAAAAAAAAAAGATAATTATACTCACCTATATATAATTGTTTAAGAGAATAGTCAAAAAAGACATGCATGAAACTATTAAGACCAGGAAATGGTATTTAGTTTTTATTTTATCTGTTTCACTTGTCTTCCTTTACTTTGTTAAAATAACCACATAATAATAACCTAAAAATTAAACTTTTTTTTTTGAGACAGAATCTCACTGTCACCCAGGCTGGAGTGCAATGGCATGGTCTCAGCTCAGTGCAACCTCTGCCTCCCAGGTTCAAGCAATTCTCCTGCCTCGGCCTCCCAAGTAGCTGGGACTACAGGCACCCACCATATCTGGTTAACTTTTGTGTTTTTTTGTAGAGATGGGATTTCACAATGTTGGCCAGGCTGGTCTCAAACTCCTGACCTCATGATCTGCCCACCTTGGACTCCCAAAGTGCCCGGCGTAGTGCCCGGCGTAACTTATTTTTAAAAATAAGAGAAGAACACTAGAATGGAGGATATTCAATGGCCATCTCAAGGAATTCTGAAGTCATCTGCATGATATTGAGATTGAGTTTTTCAAAAATAAGTTAATGTAAGTTAAAGTCTGTGCACAAACTCTAAAGCACCATAGCATAGGTAGGTGTCCTTAATCCCCAGGTCGTGAGCCACAGACCAGTACCAGTCTGTGCCCTGTTAGGAACTGGGCTGCACAGCAGAAGGTGAGTGGTGGGCGAGGAAGTATTACCACGTGAGCTCCGCCTCCTGTCAGATTAATGGCAGCATTAGATTCTCATAGGAGCACGAACCCCATTGTGAACTGTGCAACAAGGCATCTAGGCTGTACACTCCATATGACAATCTAACTAATGCCTGATGATCTGAGGTAGAACAGTTTCATCACAAAAGCATGGCCCCAACACCACCACCCATGGAAAAATTGTCTTCCATGAAACCAGTCTCTGGTGTCAAAAAGGTTGGGGACCACTGCCCAAAAAGCACACCAATGCATGATGCCAAAACACCTGTGTCCAAGGTAATATCTTTGTATAATTTTCATGCACTAAAATATGCATAGGTAGTAAATGGCCCTTTAAGTGCAAGTTGCAACCAGAGATTAATTTCATAGAAATAACTATCAGCTCAAAGTGACCACAGTAGGGATAACTAAAGGGAGAGTTCTTAAAAGTAGCTAATAACAGTCAGGAAACCCCAAAAATCTGCTTTTCCAAGTTGCTTCCTCCTGTGAACATTCAAGATATAGGTAGGTAGTTCTACAAGGATTTCATCAGCTAATTTTAAAATGCACAGTTGACTTTTTCAATGGAAGAGAAAGATAGGATTAAATTCTTTAATCTACTATATTAAATATCACACACAAATACCTACAGGCATTAGGCTATTTGGATCTTGCAAAAAAATACAATTTAGACAGAGACAATCTTTATTCACAGGTAAATCTTGGAATTTAGAAAAATCATACTGAGGAGCAAACAACCTCCAGCTTCTCAGTCAGTAATAAATGGTCTGATCAGTTAACTTCCAACAGAGCTACCAAAACAAAGCACTCTTCCTTCTTCAATTTGATACATGCACCTTGTGAATAAACTGACATTTAATTGAAAAAGGAGGTAGAAAGGGACACGGGAGTGGAGAACACCTCACCTCGCCATTGTCCAGAACAGCCATGGATGAAGTCTGACCACAGGCAATGCCAACTACCCTTTTAATATGTAAACAGTTCGTAACTTTTCGAGGAGTTGGTTGATTTGCTGTAGAACCTGATCCCACCTGGCCACAGTTGTTATAACCCCAAGCAAATACCTATAAGAGAAAGAAAAAGGAAAGAACAGTCAGGGTGAAAGAAAATTTCACCCCAACACAAATAGTCATAAAAATTAAAATCAGCCTACTTAATGAGTACTTAAGATGTGCTAAATGGTTCTGTATGCTTTACACACATTAACCTACTTACCCTACCTAGTAATCCTGCAAAGTGACCCTAGGATAGGTAGTACCCACTTTATACATCCCCATTTTATACATGGAAACTGAAACACAAGAGAGGTTAAGTAACTTGCTTGAGGTTCCAAAGCTGGTAGGTAGTGCAAAGAGAATTTAACCCCAAGCACTCTGGCTGTGCTCTTAACCACCATGCTATATTCCCTCTATAACACACATACTAATGTGGCATCAACAGGAAATGTGGGATATGCCACATAAGTATCAATGATGTAAAAAATTTGCTCAACTCTTTCGGCACAAATATTCATTGTTTTCCATGGAAATCATTCTAAACAAGAGTATAAACAGAAATGAATTAGGGAGGGAGGTGTTGGCAGTAGAGGAAATAATTTCCTCAAACACTAGGAAAATGTCTAAGCCCCCACTCCCTACTCTGCTTCACGTGCCTGCAGGAGGTGGTCCACATATATACTGACTGTGGCTTCCACAATTCTTTCTTTCCTTGTATGATGCTGGCCAAGGCAAAGCCCTCTGCTGAATATGTGTTACAGGTTCATCTTATAGGTACAAAACAAATAACCTGCAACACCTCCTCAAAGTATATTCACATCAATGTCTAGTTTAATTATGCAAATATTAATATTTAGCATAATTATTCAAAGTACCATATGCTTAAGATTAAAATAAAGCAGGAACCCAGCCTGCACAAATTAGCAAGTTTGATCTAATTTCAGCAATCATTCTGGCACTTCTCAAATACAGCACATTCCCTTGCAGTGCTGCTGCCTTTTGTTTAAAAACTGGAGCTGTAGTTCCACTAACCAAGAAATGGACTAGGAAACAGGAGATCTAAGGCATGAGGCCTGTGTGCTATGCGTGGCTCCAGCACATCCCAGTCATGAAATATTGAGCTTTTGAGTTTGTTCATTCTATAACTTGTGCTACTTAATAAAATCTCTGTAACATCACTGAGGAACTTCAAAGACAGAAACATACGATCTCATTTGTGTTTTAGGAATCAGAGGGGACAGCAAAGCAAGACTGGGCAGATGGGTCAACTTGAAGGTTATGGAATAGAAGGGACTATGGCAGTAGTCCGGGCGGGAAACGACAAGACTTGACCAAAGGCAATGGAAATGGAGAGGAACAAAATGATATCAAAGATTAGAAGACAGAATCAATGGGATGAGTGATCTTTAAGATGAGCACAAACTTAGGGGCTGAACAAGTGGTACAGTACCTACTAGAAGGATGGTAAAGTTATTTTTTCCAAGCTCATTACATATACTGAAAAATAAAACAGACCTTAAGGATGGGGTCACTAAAAAACAAAGTATAGAACATTGTCACACATCTGAGTTATAGTCTCAGCAAAGAACATGGGACTCAGCTGCATTAAGGATGAACTCTAGGCTGGATGCAGAAGCTCACACCTGTAATCCCAGCATTTTGGAAGGCCGAGACAGGAGGAACACTTGAGCCCAGGATTTCAAGACCAGCCTGGGCAACATAGCCAGGCTCTTGTCTCTACAAAAAAAAATTTTTTTTAAGAAAAGAAATCTACTGCCATCAAAAGTGCAGTCTTGATTACACAATACACATTATGCTAGAGAGGGAGTATATTCCCATAAGGTTTTTAGCTACATGCACAGGGCTACAATTCACATCACATCAAGTACAAATATGGTCATTAAAACCAGGGGGCTTTCACCACAGCCTAAAGGGGAAACAATCCAAGCGTCCATGAACAGATGACTAGACAAACAAAATGTGGTTTACAGCAGGTCCTTGAAAAATATCATTTCATTCAACATCATTTTATTATAACACTGATGAGAAAAAATGTCAATTCCCGGCCAGGGCCACTGTCTGTGGAGTTTGCATGTCCCATGTCTGTGTGGGTTTTCTCTGCGTGCTCTGATTTACTCCCACACCCCAAAGCTGTGCACACTAGGTGGTGTCTAAGCTGCATATATATCTCAATGGTTCCAGTGAGAGTGAGTATGGGGGTATACATGAGTGTGCCCTGTGTTCTTTCTGTCCAGGGCTGCCTCCCACCTGGTGTCCTGAGCTGCCAGAGAAGCTGTGGCCACCCGCAACCCTGAACTGGAACAAATGAGTTTGAAAATGAATGAATGAATGAATGAATGAAAAAATGAATGAATACAACTTGTTAAAAAATAAAAGTTCACCTGTAATCCCAGCACTTTGGGAGGCCGAGGCGGGGGGATCACCAGGTCAGGAGACCAGCCTGACCAACATGGTGAAACCCCATCTGTACCAAAAATTACAAAAAAAATTAGCCAGGCATGGTGGCGTGCACCTGTAATACCAGCTACTCAGGAGGCTGAGGCAGGAGAATTGCTTTAACCCAGGAGTCGGAGGTTGCAGTGAGCTGAGATCACACCATTGCACTCCAGCCTGGGCAACAGAGCGAGACCCCATCTTAAAAAAAAAAAAAAAAAAACTCACAAAGTAGGTTGGCCATGGTGACTTATGCCTATAATCTCAGCATTTTGGGAGGCCAAAGTGGGAGGATCACCTGAGGTCAGCAGTTTAAGACCAGTCTGGCCAACATGGCGAAACCCCATCACTACTAAAAATACACAAAAATTAGCCGGGTGTAGTGGCAGGTGCCTGTAATCCCAGCTACTCGGGAGGTTGAGACAGAATCACTTGTACTTGGGAGGTGGAGGTTGCAGTGAGCCGAGATCATGCCATTGCACTCCAGCCTGGGCAAGATGAGCAAAATTCTGACTCAAAAAAAAAAAAAGTTTTTCCCAAGTAGACAATAACCATACAAATGCATAACAATAAATGATGCAGTCAGAAACCTTCAGCAAACTGCACATTTGCGATTGTTTGCTTTTGAACTGCGTGGTGGTAGGAGGTGCTCCTTGTAATTTCTGCTTTGCAAACATTTATTCCTTGACTTAACCCACCACCACTATGATCGCCCCACTCAGTCACTCACCAGAAATTGGGCAAATAATTCACTTACTTGCTTTTGTTAATCTTTCTTAAATATATGTAAACTTCACATTTATTTCAATGTTTAACATAAGAGGTGGTTTGGGTCTTCAGAAGTTTGGTGATATCTTTGTGACCAGAAATACACCACAGGAACTTAACTCTTGTTTACGTCAATTAGCCAATGGTGAAACTGGTTTCATTACATGTCCTTTTGCTTAAAGTTGTAGTTTCCAAGAATCTACCAATGACATTATGTGGGTACTTACTGTATGTATCCAATGTAATATTATTCAGCCCTAAAAAGGAATGAAGAGAATCCTATCACATGGTACAAAGTAGATGAACCTTGAGATATTATGCTAAGTGAGATAAGCCAGTCACAAAAGGACAAACACTGTATGATTCCACTTATATGAGGTATGTAGAATAATCAAACTCAGAGACAGAAAGTAGAAAGTTGTTGCCAGGGGCAGGAGAGGACAGAATGAGGGTGAATGTTTAATAGGTATAGTGTTTTAAGTTTTGCAGGATGAAACAGACGTGTGGGTACATGGTGGTGACAGTTGTACAATAAGGTGAACGTACTTAACACCACTGAACTATACATTTAAAAATGGTGAAGCTAGTAAATTTTATGTTACATGTATTTTACCACCATTTAAAATAAAAAAGAATAAAGAATAAAAGTAGCATACTGACCTCTCCATCAGCTGCTAGAGCCATTGAATGATGTGAGCCACAAGCCACTTCCACCACTTGCTTGATCAAGAGATTGGTACAGACTTGGATGGGAGCAACGCCTTGATTTGTTGTCCCATTCCCAAGCTGGCTATAACCATTGTGGCCCCAGGCATAAACCACTCCATCTGTACACATGAAGCACACAAAGAATCAGCTCCAAAAAGAGAGTAACCCTGTACTTTCTTCCCCAGAACTTTGTACAGCTTATTCTCCAACCTTCATTTCTCTCCCACTGGCCCCTCCTCTGTTGTGTTAAATAACCACAGATGGGGCAAGGGAGAGAGATATGGGTAACAGAACAGGATAGACGATGCAAAATCTTTAAAGAAAGGACTTGGTAATAACATAGATCACCTATGTGATCAAAAGTCAAAGTTTATGTATACAAAAATTAGGCTTTCTAAAAACTCTGATCCATCTCAGTAGTTTCTGTGTCAGATATCGAGCAAAAGGCAGATGACAAGAAAGCTCAATGTTAATGTTTACCATCGCTTAATCAAATACCAAGTCACAGGAACCCGTACAGCGTGTGTGGCTATTCGCTCACCAAGTAAAGGGGAAAGAAACTATTTGCAAGGGAGACAAAAGTCCCAGAGCTTCTTTTAAGCAGACTATTTTAGTGGCATGAAATCTGGCTGTTTTTTTTTTTTTTTAACATAAAGCAACCATTTTTTTATGCTCATTTATTCTGTGTCAGGAATTCGGACAAGGGACAATGAAGATGGCTTGTCTTTGCTTCATGGTGTGTGTGATGGAAGATTCAAAGGCTGGGGATAACTTAGGGGTGGGGGACTAGCATCACCTGGAGGCATCAACACTGACACTGCTGTGACCATTGTTGGAAAGCATAATGAGCTTATTCTACAGGATACAACTCAGGAACAGCCAAATGGAGGAGACACACAGGGCAAGGTATGTGGGGTTGAGGGGTGCACAGAGCCCCCATGCCCTCTCTGGCATGCCACCTTCCCAGCACCTTGATGTGACTGCCAACCCAGAAGCTTCTCTGAATTTTTTTTTATAATGATTTTATCTTTTCTAGGATTCCAATGGAGACAACTTTTCTTATGTTATCTCTAGAAGCACCATCGTTTCAGGCATTTCTTCCCACAGCACGCCTGAGTGCCAAGGGCAGTGCTTCCAGAGTTATGCATTCTCCTCTTGTCTTTCCCATGGTAATAAAACATCCTGACCTATTAAGGGCAATCTGCCTGGCAACAACACTCTAGGGCGACAGCAGAAATCCAAGTGTTGTGGTTAAACTGAAGGTCACTCACAGTAGTCCACAGGCAACCAGGGGAAAGAGACTTCTATTTATCTACTCTAGAACGAAGACAGCCCACACAAATTCAGAGTCCTCTTCCAGGTACAAGACTAGAGAGCCTGACACGTGGCTCACGAGAGGCATTCCCTTCTACGGAAATTATGACAGAAACCATCAATGGGAAATTTCATCCTGAGAAAGATGAGGCTTAAGACCGAAAGAAAGAGTATAAAACACAAAAAATATGATCCATCATATTATGCTAAACTTACAGCAGGTGAAAGAAATGTTCAAACTAATGAGTGCTTTAATACCTGAAAACAGAAAAATAGACTTAAATAGAGAAATGCATATCTTGTTCTTGAACAGAAAAATTCAATATCATAAAGATTCTAGTTTTTCCTACATAAATTTATGAAGTTTAAATAGCAATAAAAGCTTCAAATTACTTTCCGGAGGTAGGCAAGCTGATTAGAAAGTTTAATGAGAAGAATAAAAAAAACAAGAATAAACAGGAAAAACCTACAAAAAAAAAAAAAGTTGCTAATTCTATCAGTTATTAAAACCTATAACAAATTTCTATGAGGTTGGGCACGTGATGTTTCACACCTATAATCCCAGTACTTTGGGAGGCCAAGGCAGGTGAATTGCTTGAGGTCAGGAGTTCAAGACCAGACTGGCCAACATAGTAAAACCCCATCTATACTTAAAAAAAAAAAAAAAAAAAAAAAAAAAAAAAATTAGGCCGGGTGTGGTGACTCATGCCCATAATCCCTGTACTTTGGGAGGCTGGGGTAGGCAGATCACAAGGTCAGGAGTTTGAGACCAGCCTGGCCAATATGGTGAAACTCCATCTCTACTCAAGATACAAAAATTAGCTGGGCCTGATGGCAGGCACCTATAGTCCCACCTACTCAGGAGACTGAGGCAGGAGACTCACTTGAACCTGGGAGGCGGAGGTTGCAGTGAGCCCCAAGATCACGCCACTGCACTCCAGCCTGGGTAACAGAGTGAGATTCTGTCTCAAAAAATAATAATGCAAGAATCAGCCAGGCATGGTGGTGTGCACATGTAATCCCAGCTACTCAGGAGGCTGAGGCACAAGAATTGCTTGAACCCAGGAGGCAGAAGTTGCAGTAAGCTGGGATCATGCCTCTGCACTTCAGCCTGGGAAAAAGAGCAAGACTCTGTCTCAAAAAAATTTAAAAATAACCTGTAATTCTAAATAATCTCAGAGTGAAGATACTGAGTTCATGAAACAATAGCAACAAGTTCTGGAAAGGAACATTTAAAGAACAATAAAGAACACTTGGAAATAAAACAATGGAAATGTTAAATATATGACATAAGAGCTGTAAGATAAAATTGAAGAAATTTAAATTGAAGAAATTTCCCAGAACATAGATGGGAGAGAACATTTTTTAAAAATCAGGAAGATCAGGCCAGGCACAGTGGCTCACACCTGTAATCCAAGCACTTTGGGAGGCTGAGATGGGAGAACTGCTTGAGCCCAGGAGGTTAAGGTGTGATCCACCTGCTCACACAATGAGGCTACAGTGACCCAAGACTGCACCACCACACTCCAGCCTGGATGGCACAGAGAGACCCTGTCTCTATAAAAAAAAAAAAAAATTAGGAAGGAAAAAAATTAGGAAGGTCACTCCAAAATCTCTAACTTCTAAGAAAAAAATCCATAAAGGAGAAAACAAAGAAGAAAATTTGTGTTTTTTAGAGATGGGGTCTCACTGTGTCACCCAGGCTGGAGTACAATGGGGCAATCACAGCTCACTGCAACCTTGAACTCCTAGGCTCGAGTGATCCTCCTGCCTCAGCCTCCTGAGTAGCTGGGACTACAGGTGCACGCCACCATGCCCAGCTTTTTTTGTTTTTGTTTTTAAAAAGAGATATGGCCTCACTATGTTGACCAGGCTGGTCTTGAACTACTGGCTTGGAGCAAATGTCCTGCCTCATCCTCCCAAAGTGCTGGGATTCTAGGCATGGGCCACCACACACAGCCAACAAGAGAAATTATCCATGAAATATTACAAGAAAATTTTCTAGAAATAAATATCCAGAAGTGACCAACACAATGAATTAAAAATTACACCAGAGTATAGAATCATGATTATGTCACAATACTTTACAAAAAAAAATCCTTGAAGCTTCCAAAGAGGAAAAAAGAGTCACATACAAAATAGCAAAAGTTGCCGGCATGGTGACTTACACCTGTAATCCCAACACTTTGAGAGGCTGAGGTGGGTGGATCACACCTGAGGCCAGGAACATGCTTAAAACCCGTCTCTACTAAAAATATAAAAACCAGTCAGGCATGGTGGCATATGTCTCTAATTGTACTCGGGAGGCTGAGGCCCAAGAATTGCTCGAATCCAGGAAGTGGAGGTTGCAGTGAGCCAAGATCGTGCCATTGCACTCCAGCCTGAGTGATAGAGCTAGATTCTGTCTCAAAAGAAAAAAAAAAGAAGGAAGAAAGAACTAGTGTGATGCCAGAAGGCATGATTACACAAGGCAAAAGTGAGATGATCACCTCATTATGCTCAACTCCAGTTATATTCATACCAGATGATGATGCTCAGATTTGGATTTCACAGCTCTCTTCAGAAACATGCAGAGAACTTGGAGTAGATTCAGTTAGGAGCTACAGACAATTAGAAAGCTAGATACTAAGACCTATGACAGCAACCTATGAAGCTGTGATTCCTCAGTCTAGACAAAGAAAGGCAGGGATGCAAATCGTCTCCCAAATGCCACCTAGACAATTATCTAACAAAAAGCTAAGGACTTTGGAAAAAGAGAGCAACAGTTAATGTGTCTAAAGTATAAAAGGAAGCATTTAGGTTACAGATAATGAACTTTCAGAGTGCTGGGTGCCCACAGTACAGATAAATCACACACATATACAAAATGTCTACTCTCCTTTAGTGATCTTGAAGAAGCAAAGAATAAAGGACAAGAACATATCAACCTGCATCCCCGGTTCTTTCAATATAGCAGCTACATGAATGCCAGAGAATAGACTAAGATTTCCCGATTCAAGACGCAAGAACTACACAAAGAAAGGAAAGCATCTGTGTTTAGAAAAACCTATCAAAGGAACCCTGAAAGTTACCTTGCAACCACAAATCCACTGAAAAATTAGGCTGGAAGGACCAGTTCATTTGCTATATCTAATCTTGCACAGCTTTATGGAAGCAGTTGAAAACCTCACAAGTTTGCCTCATTTGCAAGACGTTCCAGAGTTAGCCTGAAATGTTTAACTTTTACCTGCTTTATGTACTTCTCCTCAGAAATTAAGAAACAAACAATCCAAAATTAGTTATTTGGTATAGCCCTATCTCCCCTGCACTTAGAATTAACCGCTCAATTTCTTACAAACTGAAAAGTTAGATGGGTTCCCGCCTTACCTTCGGTGCTGAGAAGAACATGTGGTCCACTCCCGTAACTGAGGCTTTTAATCTTCTTTCCACATAAGCCTTCCAGCTTTTTGGGTACAAGTGTACTCTGGTTATCTCCAGTTCCTAGACAGTTACTATAGTTCAGTCCAAATACAAAGACCTAGAAAACAGATGGCTTTTTCTGAGTCTTTTGGCTAAAAGCTGTATTAAAAACTCCCTTCCCTGCTCTGAAAATAAGACATTTCAAGTTCAACTAGAGAGCTCAGGAGGTGAAAAAGACACTGATATGGCTGTTAAGAAAAATTCAACCTCTGCTGACATAGAATGTTTGTCTATATTATGAAACTCAGAGTGGTATGGAGTAGAGGGATATTAAGTCAAGAAACTAAAAAAAGAGAAACTGTTAAAGCAATAGTCTTCCTGAACTTCAGGATCTCTTTATTTATCCCCTGCCTTTTCTCCATCTTTGAACTGCACACTTTGAATACCAATCCCCAAATAAGCTCTAAAACTAAACTCTAGGTTTTAAGAGACTCTTACCTCATCATTGTCAGTAACGTACAGTGCTTCATTGGCTGAGGTGCCGAAGACGCATGCCTTCCGAATAGAAGCAATCTCTTGAGGGGAGAGCAGAGTGAAGATGGGCCACTTTCCTACATCCACCATGACTCTGGCTTCAAGCAATTCCTATAAATAAGCTGACATCTCTGCTGGAACAAACAGAAAGGATTCCAGAAAAAAATTAAATAGCCACTGAGCTAACTTTTAAGTAAAGACCTGTTAATAAATGCTAACAAAAGCTGATTCTAGAATAAATGAACTACCTTTGGTTACATGGATCACTCACTTTCCACAGCAATGCATGCAATCCTTCCTCCACCTTCAAATCTGCGCCTTTTCCTACAAGAGAACAGCGTGCGAGAACTAGCTGTCTGTCTTGCCCACTTCCTAGTCAGTGCTTATCTGTTCCACATGTGCTTCCCACTCACCCTCTTCTTAGACCTCTAAAAACAGTCAAAGCAGCAGGTCAAAACCGAGTTCTTTCTGGCTCCAGCACCTCCAATAACACACACAGAGGGTGCCTGGGGCTGAAGCATGCTTAGCCAAAGCCTCATCCCCACCCACCAGAGATATTCTTCCCACCAGGACCAACTTGGATGACAAGGCTTCAGCCCCAGGTATCATATCACAGATTCAATAAGGATTAAACACCATCAAATCAGGCTACTCACTGTCACTGCATAGCCAGACAACTCGAGTAACATTCAAATGTCTTGACAAGTGTGCGTGCAGGCGGAGGGGGAGCTACTGGTGAAGACAAGTAAAGGATTTAAGGGGGGAGTAATACATGAACATGGGAAAAAAACTTTTGTTTCAAATGGACAAAAGGGGATAAGAAAGTAAGTCTCGCTGGGCGCGGTGGCTCAAGCCTGTAATCCCAGCACTTTGGGAGGCCAAGGCAGGTAGATCACGAGGTCGAGAGATCGAGACCAACCTGGTCAACATGGTGAAACCCCGTGTCTACTAAAAATACGAAACATTAGCTGGGCATGGTGGCGCGTGCCTGTAATCCCAGCTACTCAGGAGGTTGAGGCAGGAGAATTGCCTGAACCCAGGAGGCGGAGGTTGCAGTGAGCCGAGATCGCGCCATTGCACTTCAGCTGGGGTAACAAGAGTGAAACTCCATCTCAAAAAAAAAAAAAAAGAAAGAAAGTAAGTCTCCCTACCAACCCTCCCTGACCCTCTCCTCAAAGGCCACCACTGTTCCCAGTGATCTGTAATTCCTTCTGGAGATAGTGTATACTTATGGAAGCACTACATGTATGCATGGGTGTATGTTTCTTTAAAAACAAAAGCACAAATGGAAGCTTTTTTTCCCTACTTAACAGTACATTGGGGAAATAATTCTATATAAGCACATATAGACCTGTTCCATTTATTTTCAATGCTACTGTAGCATTCCATTACATTGATTTAGCAATACACCTTGTTTTCTACTGAGAGACATTTAAGTCAATTCCAGTCTTTTGCTAGAATACTGCAATTATTGCCTGCATATTATTGTATAGACATGTCTTGTTTTATACATAAATTTCCAGAATAAATTCTTAAAACTGAAAATTGCTAGGTCAAAGTCTAATAGCTATTTTACCATTACTAGCTATTAGTATTTCAGTCTTCCAACGAAGTAGTGCCCATGTATAAAACCACCATTCATGTAGGATGGCGCCTGTTTACACACACACTTCCCACACAGTGTACTCTCATGGTATTTCACTTTTGTTGAAACTGGCATTACCCTGTGATGAGTGAGTTGGGATATCACTTAAAAAAAAATAATTAGAATATTTGGGAGGCCAAAGCGGGAGATCACGACCTCAAGAGATCAAGACCATCCTAGCCAACATGGTGAAACCTCGTCTCTACTAAAAATACAAAAATTAGCTGGCACGGTGGCGCCGGCCTGTACTCCCAGCTACCCAGGAGGCGGAGGTTGCTGTGAGCCAAGATCGCACCACTGCACTCCAGCCTGGCGACAGAGTGACACTCCATCTCAAATAATAATAATAAGAAGAAGAATTGCAACAATAACAACTAACTTACTGACCACTATCTGCCAAGCACTATTCTAAGTAATTTTATATTTATCCATTCATTTAATCCTCACTTTACCAATAAGGAAATGGAGAAAATTGTAAGAATCTGCTCAAACTCGTAAGCGGCAGAGTCGGGATGTGCACCCAGGCAACCTGAAGCCTGAGTCTGTACTCTTTACCTCTCACTCTCATTTTAAGAGCCCACTGTCAGGCTTCTGTGCAAAGTGCCTATATTTTCTACTGGATCATTGTTCTTTTTCTTGTTCTTTATGTTTAAGTATTCTTTGTATGGTAAGATGATCTTAAATGCTTTTAAAAGTTTAAAAAGGCCGGGCGCGGTGGCTCACGCATGTAATCCCAGCACTTTGGGAGGCCGAGGCGGGTGGATCACCAGGTCAAGAGATTGAGACCATCCTGGTCAACATGGTGAAACCCCGTCTCTACTAAAAATACAAAAATTAGCTGGGCATGGTGGCGTGTGCCTGTAATCCCAGCTACTCAGGAGGCTGAGGCAGGAGAATTGCCTGAACCCAGGAGGCGGAGGTTGCGGTGAGCCGAGATCGCGCCATTGCACTCCAGCCTGGGTAACAAGAGCGAAACTCCGTCTCAAAAAAAAAAAAAAAAAAAAGTTTAAAAATAAAGGCTGGGTGAAGTAGCTCACACCTGTAATCCTAGCATTTTGGGAGCCCAAACCGGAAGGATCACTTGAGCCCAGGAGTTCGAGACCAGCCTGGGCAACGTGGTAAACCCCTATCTCTACAAAAGATATGAAAAAAGGGCTGGGTGCAGGAGCTCATGCCTGTAATCCCAGTACTTTGGGAGGCTGAGGCAGGTGGATCATTTGAGGTCAAGAGTTTGTGACCAGCCTGGCCAACATGAAACCTCATCTCTACTAAAAACACACACACACAAAATTAGCCAGGTAGTAGTGACACATGCCTCTAATCCCAGCTACCAGGGAGGCTGAGGCAGGAGAATCGCTTGAGTCTGGGAGTTAGAGGTTGTGGTAAGCTAAGATCGGGCCACTGCACTCCAGTCTGGGTGACAGAGTGAGAGACCCTGTCAAAAAAAAAAAAAAAAAAAAAAAAAAGGAGGGAAGGAAGGAAAGAGGGAAAGAGGGAAAGAGGGAGGGAGGGAGGGAGGGAGGGAGATAATTAGCCAGGCACAATGGTGCACCCCTGCAGTCCCAGTTACTCAGGAGGCTGACATGAGAAAATCATTTGAGCCCAGGAAGTCAGGACTGTAGTTGAGCTGAGATCATGCCACTGCACTCTAGCCTGGGTGACAGAGTGAGACCCTGTCCCAATAAAGTAAAATAAAATAAAAATCTATATACAGAAACAAGATGCCCCTCAAATGACCTCTTGTGCCTCTTACAAAACAGATGGGGAAAGGAGTCACAAGAAGTCAAGCCCTATAAAAGCCATATAAGCAGGTAAGTAAATTTCAAGAAAATCCAGAAACAGTTTTTCCTAGAATTATGAAACATATCTAGTCTTCAAAGTTTTTAATTTTACATAATACAGAATTAGCCAAAAATATGATTCACACCTTTAAAATTACAACATAAAGGGATAAGACATTTAAAGCCACACAACTTCCTGACAGCAGCAATTATTCTAAAATCATTAAACCAACGCGGGCAACTCTGCCCTAAGGGTTTGGTAATCTACTGCAAGATCCGGCTAACCTTCATAATGATGGGGCATTATTATAGGCACTGACTTCACCCACTGCTAAATTACATGAAGCTTTATTTTACAAGGTATTTCTCCAAAGACTTGCCATTTAAGAGTCCATTTAAGAAACAGGTCATATATCTTACATGTCCACACCCATCATAAAAGAAAAAGGCATCCGCAACAGGCTTGGTATAGGGGAAACAAGACTGTGCTTTAGTCCTGGGTTTGCTTTTCATCAGTCAGTGTGACAGCCGTTTGCTGTTTTGAGACTGGGTTTCCCACAAACCTAGAAATTTGTGATTTTATGTTCAAGATATAATGAAGAAGCTGGGGGGGTTTCTTGAACGCATAAGAACAACAGGGGCAGTAATGTTGGCCAAGCAAGTATTACCCCAGCAAAACAATCAAGCAAAGCTAAGAGCAGGAAAAAAGAAAAAACTATCATGAACCTGCCTTGTCGTAGACACTGTTAATTAGGCAGCTTTCCATACATTATTTCATTTAATCTTCATAATACTCTTGTAAAGAGGAGGCTGTTAACCATTCCTGGTAGATGAGGACTGTGGCTCAAAAGTGAAATGACTTACCAAGGTCACATAGCAGACCCCTCTAATTTTTCTTATGAAGAACATCAGTCCTAGCCCTTCAATGGCTGAACTTCCTCAAATCACTTCTGACTTTATCCTGCCTCATAAATGCATAGCAGCAACTGTCTTTAAACTGTTGACAATACAAAAAGTATGCAGCCAGGCATGGTGGTTCACACCTGTAATCCCAGCACTGTGGGAGGCTAAGGCGGGCAGATCATAAGGTCAGGAGTTTGAGACCAGCCAGGCCAACATGGTGAAACCCTATCTCTACTAAAAATACAAAACAAATGAGCCAGACGTGGTGGTGGGCACCTGCAATCCCAGCTACTTGGGAGGCTAAGGCAGGAGAATAGCTTGAAACCAGAGGGCAGAGGTTGCAGTAAGCCAAGATCGCAGCACTACACTCCAGCCTGGGCAACAAGAGCGAAACTCCATCTCAAAAACAAACAAACAAACAAAATCATTCCAGGCTGAGCACAGTGGCTCATACCTATAATCCCAGCACATTGGGAGACCGAGGCAGGCAGATCACTTGAGGTCAGGAATTTGAGACCAGACTGGCCAACATGGCAAAACCGTGTCTCTGCTAAAAATACAAAATTACACCAGGTGTGGTGGCGCATGCGTGTAATCTCAGCTACTCAGGAGACTGAGGTGGGAGGATCATCTGAGCCCAGGAAGCAGAGGTTGCAGTGAGCCAAGACCGTACAACTCCACTCTAGCCTGGGCAATAGAGTATGACTCTGTCTCAAAAAATAATAATCACCATCATCACCATCAATCCAGAGGTTTGCACAATAATTTAG
Source organism: Sapajus apella (assembly GCF_009761245.1). NCBI lineage: Eukaryota > Metazoa > Chordata > Mammalia > Primates > Cebidae > Sapajus > Sapajus apella. The sequence continues at coordinate 16,646,631 of NW_022436972.1, read as the reverse complement.
ATGCTTCAAATTGGAAGATATGAAGTGATTCTATTTGTGTTCTGTTCCTATACAGAGGAGCCACTGCTAATGGGAAGAACCTTCAACAGGCCCGTTCAGCCCAGGCCTACCTGACAGTCACATACCTTGGTAAGTACCCTGAGCAAGGTAGCCCAACTCTCTTGCTTCCCATGTTGCTATGCTTTCTCCAAATTATAAGCACTGCCAAGAAAGCATCCCAAGAAAAGGTGCCACCCAAACATGTCATATAGCTAAACTATATGCACATCCCAAATTCAAAACAAAACCACAAAAATAAATGTACCCTGTAAGACTTAGTTAGCTTAGCTACATTATAAAACAGTACGTACTCTATGATTACAATTTTTCTAAAGTACAATATATACACAAATGTATACACCAAAATATATCTCAATGGAGAAATTACAGGTAGCATCATTTTCTTTCTTTGTATTTTTATTCTATTTTTTGGCCTGCTGTCCCCATTTCTTTGGGTTTTTTTGTTTTTGATTGAGATAGAGTTTCACTCTTGTTGCTCAAGCTGGAGTGCAGTGGTACAATCTCAGCTCACTGCAACCTCCGGCCTCCTGGGTTCAAGCAATTCCCCTACCTCAGCCTCCCAAGTAGCTGGGGTTACAGGTGCCCACCATCACGCCCAGCTAATTTTTTTTTTTTTGAGACGAAGCCTCACTCTGTCATCCAGGCTGGAGTACAGTGGCACAATCTCAGCTCACTGCAACCTCCACCTTCCAGTTCAAGCGATTCTCCTGCCTCGGCCTCCCAACTAGCTGGGATTACAAGCACGCACCACCACACCCTGCTAATTTTTGATATTTTTGGTAGAGACGGGGTTTTACCATGTTGGCCAGGCTGGTCTCGAACTCCTAATCTCAAGTAATCCACCCGCCTTGGCCTCCCAAAGTGCTGGGATTACAGGCATAAGCCACCATGCCAGGCCTATTTTATATTTTATTTTAGTAGAGACAGGGTTTCACCATGTTGGCCAGGCTGGTCTAGAACTCCTGAACTCAAGTGATCTACCCACCTCAGCCTCCCAAAGTGCTAGGATTACACGCATAAGCCACCATGCCCGGCCTTCATTGTATTTTTAAAATACAGTCCCAAATTTCTTTTTTTTTTTTTTTCCCGAGACAGAGTCTCCTTCTGCTGCCCACTCTAGAGTACAGCGGCATGATCTTGGCGCAGTGCAACCTCTGCCTCCTCAGTTCAAGCAATTCTTGTCCCTCAATCTCCCAAGTAGCTGGGATTACAGGTGTGCACCACCACACCTGGCTAATCTTTGTATTTTTAGTAGAGATGGGGTTTCACCACGTTGTCCAGGCTTGTCTCAAACTCCTGACCTTAGGTGATCCGCCCGCCCCGGCCGCCCAAAGTGCTGGGATTAGAGGCATGGGCCACCGCACCCATCCAGTCTCAAATTTCTATAACAAACATTTTGTGACAAATAAAAATAAACAAATATTTCAAATGAAAATAAAAGTTTAATTATTTGAATTATGTTTTACCACCCAGGCTGTTAGAAGTTTTAAGATGCATTCTTGCTTTAGATTCACAACCTACAGTGGCAGAATGTTTCTGGCAAAATCTAAAACAATGAATTATTAATATAAAATTAAATGTAGATAGTAGGAATGTAAGATGATAGAGCTGCTACAGAAAACCTGATGGTGATTTCTCAAAGAAATTAAACATCAGAATTATATTATCTAGAAACTCCGTTTCTAGTATATACCCCAAAGAATTGAAAGCAGACACTTGAACAGATAGTTGTATACTAACCGTCAAAGTAGCACTATTCACAATAGCCAAAACGTGAAAATAAAACAAATATCCATGAACAGATGAACGGATAAGCAAAGTGTGGTCTACACATATGATGGAATATTATTCACCCTTAGAAGGAAATTCTGATACAATCAACAACAGGGATGAACCCTGAAGATATCATGCTAATAAGCTAGACAAATATTGTATTATTCCTGTTACATGAGGTATCATAGACCTAGAACAGTCAAATTCATGGAGAAAAGTAGAATTGTGGGTGCCAGGAGCTGGGAGGAGGTAGGAATGGGGAGTTATTGTTTAATGGGTACAGAGTTTCACTTTGGGATGATGCAAAAGTTCTAGGCAAGAAACATACGAAAAAATATTCAACATCACTAATTATCAGAGAAATCGAAATCAAAAACCACAATGAGATACTATCTCACACCAGTCAGAATAGCCATTATTAGAAAGTCAAAAACAAAAGATGCTTGCAAGGCTGTACAGCAAAGGGAACCCCATACACTGTTGGTGGGAATGCAAAATAGTTCAGCCACTGCCGAAGGCAGTTTGGAGATTTCTCAAAAGAACTTAAAACACAACTACCAGTCAACCCAGGAATCCCAAGACTGGTTATACATCCAAAGGAAAATAAATTGTTCTATCAAAAAAAACACATGCCCTTGGACATTCATCACAGCACTATTCACAATAGCAAAGACATGGAATCAACCTAGGTGCCCAGAAACAGCAGGTTGGAAAAAGAAAATGTGGTACATATACACTATGGAATACTACACAGCCATTAAAAAGAACAAAATCGTGGATGCAGCTGGAAGCCATTATCCTAAGTGAATTAACACAGGAACAGAAAACCAAATACCACACTTAGAACTGGGAGCTAAATATGGGGTACACATGGATATAAAGATGGGAACAATAGACACTGGAGACGACTAGAGGGGCAGGGAGGGAGAGGAACACAGGGAGGGAGGGGTACTATTAGATACTATGCTCACTACCTGGGTGATGGAATCATTTGTACTCCAAAGCTCAGCATCACATGCTATACCTATGTAACAAATCTACCATATGTTCCCCTGAATCTAAAATAAAAGTTGAAATTATTTTTTTAAAAAGTAGTCTAGAGATGGATGGTGGTGATGGTTGTACAACAATGTGAATGTACCTAATGCCACTAAAATGTAAACTTAAAAACTGTTAAAACGGTAAATTTTACACTATATATCTTTTACCCCAATTTTTAAAAATCAAATAATCATCTTGTGGGCTTTTAGCAAACCTGTATTAACAAAATCCAAGATACATTTCTAAAATTAAATGTAGAAAGGCTTCAGTCCTAAAAAATGCTTTTGGAAAAGTAAAATTATAATGTTCTAATCATGTCTTGAGAAACACGTTCAGATTAGGGAAATTCTCAATGGAGCGGAATTTATAGAAGAAAAAGAGCCTTCTTAGAACTTTCCAGCACATACAGCAATTCGAACTAGACCAAACAAATTGCTAAGATGACAGGTCCTTCCAGGGCTTGATAATTATAAAAATGATGAGCTGTAATTAGAATGTCAGTCATATTTAAATAGTTACTTCTGCAGTAGCTCACTAAGATAGTACTTTTTTTTGCAAGCCTTCCATATTTTATTTAGGAAATACTTTCTGAAAAACGGTATTAATGTGCTTCAGCCTGAATTATCCTCTTTATGTGTTATTATTAGGTGAATCAATGACTTTTTTTTTTTTTTTTTTTTACTGTATAGAGATACAATAAGGGTACGAGGAAAGAAAAGAGAAATGCAAAAATGTAAGCAGAAGTGTAACGTCCTTAAAGATAATATGCCAACCCATTTGGGTATCTTCATATTTTCCCTGGCACTTGAAAATACTTCCTGCATCCCTTCTTGCACTTATCCTACGTCCATTAGTCCTACAGATCAATATCCCATTCCCTCGGATGGCTTGTCCTAGCTATTGACACTGTCCCTCAGAGAATTTGTGGCATGAGGAAGAAAAGGTTACTTTACTTTATACTCTGAAAGCAAATTCAGTCAGGAGTACAAACACAGGCCTTCCAATTTTAGAAATCTACATTTAGAACTGGAAGGCTGAAGGAGTAATGTAGCAACTAATCTTTTAATTCCTCTAAGAGCATATTTATTTTTATGTCACTTTCCCTTGGGAACAAATATTAAGGAAGGGTGGGGAACAGTTTATTTTACTGATCTAGCAAAAATATATTTGAACATGCTTATGGAATTTTTTAAAACAACAGGAAATGAACTTGACCAAAACTTTGTCACAGAATTTTGAGACCCATTAAAAAAGTTTAATGAGGAAAAAAAAAAAAAACAGGAAATGGAGAGAAATGGAGAAATGGTACTGGAAAATTGGTTTTGGTGAAATAATGGTCTCAATATTAAACAATACTAGAAATTTCAGGTTGATCTGTAAGCACATGGCTTCCATACAGACCTCAAATAACCAGAACATATTTGACACAAATACAAGAATGTATTTGCTTGGTCTAGTTTAAATTGCAGTATGTACTGGCTTTTAAATGCCACCAATAGGATATTTTACCTCTAGACCTGGCTTCTATTGACCTTAGAGCTTTCTAAGGAAATGAGGTGGGAAGAGAGTAAGCAATCCTTCAGCACTGCCTAGCATCTTGGTGCTAGCCAGTGCTAGCATGAAATGAGTTTGTGTCATTCTTTATTATGGAAGCTGATTGTCAGAGGAAACTGAAATGGCTCTGAATGTTGGAACAATCATTTTAAGTGGCCAAAACATTGTTCAGCATACAAGCTACAGCAAGCTTTAAACTACTCAGCACAGCGATTTCTAATATGCAAAATATTTTTAATTGCAAAAAAAAAAACCTTTCAATTAAAGCATTTACACATACACTGAAAATCCTAATAGAAGTTTCTCTATTTTCATGAACTGAATGGGTGATTTTACTTATCAGTTTAAGTTGCTAAGCTGCCTTATGAGAACAATTTATGGTTAATGAGCTACTGATAAAATCTAAGGGGCCTTGGAAAAAAGCACTACTGTATGCTAATGTGAACAAAATACAGTTATCTCTCAGTATCCGTGGGGGACTGGTTCCAGGACCTCCTGCAGTTACCAAAATCCACAGATGCTCAAGTCCCTGATAGAAAATGGCACAGTATTTGCATATAACCTACACACATCCTCCCATATACTTTAAACAATCTCCTCTTACTTATAATACCTAATACAATGGCAATGCTTAGTAAATAGTTTTTATGCTGCATTGCTTGGGGAATACTAACAAAAAATACTCTGTACATGTTCAGTACAAATGCAATTTTTACTATTTGCAATTCAAGGTTGGTTGAATTCTACAGATGTGGAATCCATGGATACAGAGAGCTAACTTTAATAGCATAAATTTAATTCTTCTTCTGCAATGACCCCACATACTAAGAATGCTAGGGACATCATAAAGAACAATACAATCATGGTCTCTGCCTCTGAGGAACTGAAGGTCTAATGGAAAGTCAGATCCTAAGTAAGCAGAAAACTAGAATGTGAATACAACTGGAATAATTAAGCAATGGACGTACCATGCAAGCATATGGTCCATGTGATATATGTTAATGTGTCAAACTGGAAATAATTTATGTGTAAACTAGTGACAACCACATAAAAATTGTATATATACAAGAAAACAATTACACAAAATCCCAGAAAACAAAATGCTCCATATTTCAGCAATGATAAAATGTGAACCTTTCCTCCATGAAGATCATCCAGTTTCCTAGAAAAACAAGTGTTCTTCATAGCCTTCTCCTTTTCTACCAGTAAGCATTCCCATTGGAGCACAAAAGATGTAAGGACATGACAATTTTTATTTCTGAATCCATTTAATTCTAGAAAAATATTCAAATAAGAGAGCTCTAGGGTTTGGGGTAAACTCTTTGGTATACAACATTACAACTTACAGCTTCCATCTATGCCACAGCAAAAGCAATTCAAAAACCCTCTCAAGGGCCGGGCGCGGTGGCTCAAGCCTGTAATCCCAGCACTTTGGGAAGCCGAGGCGGGTGGATCACGAGGTCAAGAGATCGAGACCATCCTGGTCAACACGGTGAAACCCCGTCTCTACTAAAACTACAAAAAATTAGCTGGGCATGGTGGCGCGTGCCTGTAATCCCAGCTACTCAGGAGGCTGAGGCAGGAGAATTGCCTGAACCCAGGAGGCGGAGGTTGCGGTGAGCCGAGATCGCGCCATTGCACTCCAGCCTGGGCAACAAGAGCG
>NW_022436972.1:16623354-16640440 GCF_009761245.1 Sapajus apella | reverse complement strand
AAAAAAAAAAAAAAAAAAAAAAAAAAAAAACCTCTCAAGGTACAAGGAGCCAAATGTTACTGTTACCAATTTCTTCCATATTAATTCTGATGAGCTTTTTGAGGAAATGTTCAGTCTCATTGAGATACCAAATATATTTCCCAGGTCCAGATAAGCCTCTAAGAATCAGCCTCAAACATTTTTAAATAAAAATAAAACTTAAAACAATTTCACTCATTCTATGGTTTAAAGAGCTGCAAATAATAGGCAAAGCTTTGAAGATGTGCTGAGACATTAACAATGAGCAATCCACTTCTCTCTTCTGCAAACATGCAGAACTACAAGAATGAAAGGGAAAGAAAGAATGCCTTGAATGTTTGACATTCCACAAGCCTAAGGAGTCTGTGAATGTAGCCTTCTCCGAAACAGTTTTTCATCCTTCAAGCTGAAGCCACCTGTCCAGGTGAGTGAAGCTAATACCCACCCGACTTCACTTAGACAACAGTATGACTAGTGTTTTAGAATTTTCTGATTGTGACTACTCTGTTTCATAAGTTTTGTTCAAATTCATCACTAACTTAAGAGGAAAATGTAAGTTCCTATAACTGTCATTTCCCAACCACTAATTAAGTTATTTGACTTGAAGCACAACTTGCAATAATGCTCTGTAAGCATTTCTTTAGCCCCATCATCCAAAGGGGATGCTTTCATCTCATTTATTTCATCTTATCTCACTTTTGACATGACCCTGTGCTCAGATTAGAAAAACAAACGAACCAAGTGGCAACAGCATTAGCAGTGAAAAACAACATTATCCAGAGTTGTGAAGCTGACTTGATCTTATAAAAGTATTGCTTTTATAAGATACTGTTGTTTTCAAAAGGAAACCAGAAAAGAAATATCGATGATTAGAAATAACATTTTTTTCTATAAGTTTGTTCTTTGTCACACCAAATAAATAGGTGTCACAAAACAGAATAAAAAACCAATGATGGGTCAAAGTTAAAGAAATGGATAGATGGCTGGGTGCAGCTCATGCCTGTAATCCCAGCATTTTGGGAGGTGAATACAGGAGGTTCACTTGAACCCAGGAGTTCAAGATCAGTCTCAGCAACATGGCAACACTCCCTCTCTCAAAAATAAAGATTAGCTAGTCATGGTGGTATGCACTTATAGTCCCAGCTACTCAGGAGGCTGGGGTGGGAGGATCACCTGAGTCCAGGAGGTTGAGGCCGCAGTGAGCCGTGTTCACACCGCTGTATTCTAGTCTGGGCAAGAGAGCAAGATTCTGTCTGAAAAAGAAAAAAAATGGACAGAACATAATACTTCACTTTATATTCCAAATGAATTCAGGACTGGAATTGGGGGCCAAATTCAAATCTATTTATGGTTTCATGAATCTTTCCTATGTGGGTATCGCAAAAGTGATTTCATCTGTCCGTCACCAGTTGTATGAAAAATATCAGCTGTACCCTGCAATGACCTAAAATCAAACTGAAACTCCAGCGATGGACAGGCAGGACCATACACTATTAATTCAATAAATGTTCTTAGGTAAATAAGACACAGAGCCAACAACAACAGAAATTACATGGGGCAGGAGGTGGGGTGGGGTGGATCTAGACATATAAACAGATGCTCACAACAGTGTGGCTGGTCTCTGATGGGGAGGGTCAGATGCTGTGGAGGCAAGAGAATTGGGAAGTGTGCTTTAACTACCTGAAGAGAGGGAGGAGCCTACAACAGTGAAGATGCATGCTGGTAAGGCTCTGGTGGAGGAACGGAAAGAAAGTCAGCATGGCTGCAGCCAAACAGCTCAGGCTTTATCCTAAGAGCTCCAGGTAATCCCTAAAGGGTCTTAAGCAGGGAAGAAGTATAAACAGATACAGGTCTAGGAAAGATTACTTTGGCTGACCATAGAGACATAAGACGACAAAGGAGTGCTTAGAGGGACTCCAGGAAAAGAAGAGATGGAAGCCCACATCAGGGAAATGGAGAAAACTGGAAAAGGAGAAGCAAGAAGATTCTGCAACTGGCTAAATTGGACAGGGGGCACTGGATAAGCAGAAAGGCAGAGCCAAGGATCACAGGCAGACACTGAGCTTCAGTGTCTGCCTGTAATCCTCACTACAGCAGAGTACAGCAGGCCTCAAGGCTGAGAAGTCCTACTCTGGACATTTTGTTCCAGGTACCTGTGGGATATTAAAGTGGGCAGGTCCCAACAGATGGATTTAGAAATCTGAAGCTCAAGAAAGGTCTGGATTCGAGATTTGGAAATTTGGCATGAAATCACTGGGGAAAAAGCAAGTGGAATAAGAAGAGCAGAGTATCTTGAGCAGAACTCTAAGAAACTCAACAGCAAAGGGACAAGGAGTACCCCCTAGAAGGGACTGTGAAGGAAGAGGTAGAGCAGGAGGTAAACCAGGAGAGCAGAGTGTCAGAGGCCTGGGGACTTGAGCATCACAGGCAAGAGGGACGCTAGTGTTGAATGCTGCTGAAACACCAAACAAGGGAAGGGTTGAGAAACTTCCATTGGGTATAACAAGGAGAATTACCAGCGACCTTAACAAGAACAGTTTCATGGAGGTTGTAGGTGGATGAAGCCAGATTACAGCAGGTTGAGGCATATTTGAAAGGAGAAGGAAACCATGAGTATAAACAACTTGTTCAAGAAATTTCACTCAGAAGGAAAAAAGAGAAATCAGGTAGTAATCATAGAATGAGACAGAGTTGCAGGACATTTTCTGTTAACCTTTTAATGTAAACATTGTTAGAGACTTGAACATGTTTAAGCTAATGGGAAGAAGCCATTAAAAAGATCAAAGAGGAGAGGACATAACAACTCAATGAGGTTCTTAAGAAAGTAGCAGGGAACGGGATCTGAAGCAGAAGTGCAAGAGATGGGCTGGGCGTGGGGGCTCATGCCTGTAATGGTAGTACTTTGGGAGGCCAAGGCAGGTGGATCACTTGAGGTCAGGAGTTCGAGACCAGCAAGGCCAACAAGGTGAAACCCCTTCTCTACTAAAAATACAAAAATTAGCTGGGTGTGGTGGTGGGTACCTGTAATCTCAGATACTCTGGAGGCTGAGGCAAGGGGAATCCCCTGAACCTGGGAGACAGAGGTTGCCCAGGTTCACACCATTGAGCCAAGATCACACCATTGCACTCCAGCCTGGGCAACAGGAACGCAACCCCATCTCAAAAAAACAAAAAGAAGTAGTGCAAGAGAAACTGTAGAAGGGGCAAGTCTTCCCTTTCTTCCCTCCACAAGAGGAGGAGGAAAGGATGAATATGAATGAAAGCCAGTTTAAAGGTTAGGAAGCCAGATGCTGGAGGCATACTCATTCTCTCATTCTCATTCTCTCTCTCTCTCCACTAGACTGCATTTTACATGCCCACCAGCAATGTACAACAGTGCTGCTTTCTCCAATATTTACTGTATGTCTTTTGTATTATACTCATCCTAATGGATGGGAGGTGGTATCTCGTTGTGGTTTTGATTGGCATTTGGGGACATTCTCTTCTGAGGTCACCTATTTTTCCCTGTGAAGAAAGAGGTAGGCTTTTTGTTGAGAGTAAGAGGGGAGGTGGCAATAAAAAGTGGAGTGGAGGCCAAGTGCGGTTGCTCATGCCTGTAATCCCAACACTTTTGGAGGTGGGAGAATTGCTTGAGGCTAGAAGTTCAAGACCAGCCTGGGCAACATAGGGAGACCCTGTCTCTACAAAACATAAAAAAATTAGCTGAATGTGGTGGTGCACACCTGTGGACCCAGCTACTTGGGAGTGCGGAGGATGACTTGAGCCTGGGAGGTTGAGCTATGATCACACGCCACTGTACTCCAGTACTCCGGCATGGGGGCGACAAAGTAAGACCCTGCCTAAAAAAAAAAAAAAAAGGAGGGAGTGGAGCAATTGGGGAAAAAAGTGGAGAAGTCTGAAGCAGTCACTGAGGAGGATGGGAAAGAGAGCTGAGCAAAGAAACCTAGCAGGATAGTAAGACTGAGCCCAGAGAAAACTAGAGACCAGTCTAAGTCTCCTGTGAGCTTTTCTACCCCAGGAAAGAGGTGTGCTTTTTCATGTTTTTTAAAATCTGATCTAACACATAATTGATTTATATAATTATTTCATTAACTGATCTCCTCTTCTAAGTCAATTCTGGCTAAATTCAGACAATACTCACCATACCCCTCTTGTGCATTCTTAAGGATGTACATAATATATAATCTTTTTTTTTTTGAGATACAGTCTCACTCTGCTGCCCAGGCTGGAGTGTAGTGGCACAATCTCGGCTTGCTGCAATCTCCGTCTCCCCAGCTCAAACAATTCTCATGCCTCAGCCTCCTGAGTAGCTGGGATTACAGGCACCTGCTGCCAGGCTCAGCTAATTTTTGTAATTTTGTAGAAATGGGGTTTCGCCATGTTGGCCAATCTGGTCTCGAACTCCTGGCCTCATGTAATCTGCCCGCCTCAACCTCCCAAAGTGCTGGGATTACAGGTGTAAGCCACCACACCTGGCCAATATGTAATATTTTTAACTTTTTTAAAAACCAGAGAATATTTTGAAATGTGTTCTAATGCCCTGCCTGGACTCTAGACTCTGTAAGGCCCCAGCTTTCTTTCCTGTGCATAACTTATTGTTTGATGTAGTGCACACAGAAGGAATATCATCATCATCATAAAGGTCTTTCACTTTGCTTCACAGTTTCATCTACCCCACAATGACCAGCAGGAAAAGAAGAATACTGTTTCAGACTTCCCAGCTCCCATATATTAGGTGGAGCCACGTTCTCGCTGCAGCATACAGGCACTCTTTAATTTTAAAATTTTCAAAGAATTTTTTTTAAAGCTGCAAGCTTGACAGCTTTGGATTTTTATGGCCATTTGTTTTCTGAAGTTCACAGAATTTTATCATTTAGATCACACACATAAAAAATCACTTGCAAAAACTCTCTTTAAAGATTAATATGCTTACTCTTCAAGAAAAGCAGTAGAAGAAAAAGAATTCGTCTAGACTATTAATAAATAGACTGGTATTCACACAACGGATTAAATGGATTAAAATCCATCCCACAGATGAACTGTTATATTAATAGAATCTAAATATAGTTACATCCTCGACCCTGAAAGCAGTTTACAGGGGTGAAATTCACCCAGTGCTCACCTGAAATGACTAAAGTTTAAAGCACCTATAAACTGCCCTCAGGGTTCAATCATTTTTCCATTGCTTCCCGCATTATACAGTTTGACGTTTTAATATTAGCCCACAGTATACACCAGTTTCAGAAACTCAGTTTTTGTCCTCTAAGGGTTTTAATCCTCCCAAAAAAAGAATAGGGCAAAGGCAAAGAAGATCATGAATCTGGTTTTCTAAAAGCATTATTACAAGATTGCTTTGTAAGATTGTAATCCCCAGCTGCAGAGAGTTCCGCAGATGGCTTGGAAGTGTCTCATATGCAAATAAATTAAAAAACAAAAGAGCACTTATGAGAGCAGAACAGAGCGTGCTCGATAGTCACCTTAAACAGCAGGTAGGTACTTTCATCAGAGACAGGACTAAGGGGAACGTCATTCACTCAGCTCACCGCACGCCTGGATAAAGGTCCCCACCAACAGGATCCCCGCTTTTGTGGATTCCGGGTCGTGGGGGAAAGAGAAACGATAAATAATACGGTTTGTGACAGCACTACCGTCAGGAGGCGAAGGAGAGATGCTAAGATCTTGGAAAGGGCAGAATGAGGATGACGGCACCCACAGCAGTGAGCCTTCAGCTACAAGCAAAATCGAGTTCATGCAGCTCCAAAAAAATAAATAAATAAAAGAGGGAGCAGGGAAAACTTTCCGTCGCCTCTGCCCACCCTTCCCTCCTCCTCGCAGGAGAGCACATTAGCTGAGGTGCTGGCGGGGCCGGGCCGGGGACCCCATCCCTCGCCCGGGACGCAGCGCCTGCGGGGCCGGCCGGGGAGCCGGAGCTAGGGAGGCGGAAGGTGGCGGGGTAACGGGGCACACCCGGCCCGGCCTGCGGAGAAGGGAAGCAGGGGAAGGGCCGGGGGAAAGCGGCCTACGCGAGCTCGACCCCGCGCCCAGACGCTACCTGCGGGGCCAGCTGCTGCCGCGCCGTCCCGCGGGACCGCAGGGATCTCCAAAGCTCCAGCGGGCGCAGAAGCGCGAGAGAGCCGCGGTGCCCACCGGCGGCAAAGGGGAGGAGCGCCCGGGCGCGGGACTCGCCGGGTCACGTGGCCCCGGTCGCCTCACGTGACCCGGCTCAGCGCGCGCCCGGGACGCCACCCAGCCCGGCAGCCCGCTCGGCCCGGGCCCCGGCCCCGGCCGAACCTAGACCCCGACTTCTCCACAAGCCGATTGGCCGTCTGAGGCCCGCCCCGAGGCCCTGCCACCGGAGAGTCCCGGTGAAACTCGGTGGCTGCTGCCGGGACTCACAGGCTTTTGTCTCGAAGGAACCAGGAACGCGCGAGGTGCGGGCTCGTGCTGTGCTCCCTGGGATGGCTTGGCTGTGGGGAGGGTCGGCCTCCCACCCCTAAAGGCCTAAGACGGAAAAGCGACCGAGAAATTTAGCTCCTTGCCCACTTTAGGGCGCACCTGGCCCCGGGCACCACCCAGGTGGTGCTGCCTGGGGCTGAAGACCGCGGAGCTGAGACGCGTTTGTTTCACCTGGAGACGCGCCTCTCCCTCCCCGCCCCCACCTCCTGATTGAAAGCACCTAAGGCAGGCCAGGGGCTAGGGAAGGCGGCAGCTGGACAAAGTTAAGAAGGAAGGAGGAGATGAGGCACAGGTCCTGGTATTGGAAGGAGGGCAGAGGTACCTCAGAAGCAGGCCATCGAGGTTGGAAGGGACCCATGAGGGCATCTGATCCAACCCGATTCCTGTTACCAGTGAGTAAACTGAGGCTGGGAGTCGGACTGCTACGAGACGCTCCAGCCTATCACCTATTAAGATCATAGTCACCTTTATAAAATACCGTACAGCTCTCGGAGAACTCCCAGTTGGCGCTGCAGGATAAAATCCAAACTTGCTGGCACAGCATTCCAGGCACTCTTGTTCAAACGTACCTTTCCCATTTGAGCTTCTAGGAATAAACAGAAAAACATTTCATTTTCTAAATAGCACCAGACAGCTTCACTTTTGGTAACGAGTTCACACTGAGGTCTCGGGGTAACTAGGGGAAGGACAGCGGAGGGTGGGGAGTTGGGGAGGGATAACATGGGAAGAAAGGCAGCAAACCACACTGCCATATATGTACCTATGCAACAATCCTGCATGTTCTTCACAGGTACCCCAAAACCTAAAACGCAAAATATTTTTGTTTTAATTTAAATAAATAATTTTTTTTTAAAGCCCTATTCTCTCCCATCTCTTGCCACTTCCTCAACATTGCTGGAGACTCTGGCTACGAAGAAGTTCTGTTTTCCTTGACTATCCAACTTTCTATGGATTATTTACTTTTTCCCTAAGTTTCTTTACTCCTTTTCGCTTTGTTCATTCTTTTGTCTCTATCTAAAATGTCCTGAATCACCACCTCCCCCACTTAAAGAAAACCAGAGCTAGGCAGTAGCTAAAATTGTAAAGGATGTTATTAAACTAATGCAATAAGAGAATTGAGCTCAGTTCTGTATCTATTCTGAGGTCTCCCCGCTGTTGCACTAGTTCCTAAATAAAATGTTTTTACCACTTCAACTACTGCTTGGCTCTGGTTTTCTTTAACAGCCTCCAAAGTACACATCAGTTTCCTACTCATCTTTCAAAATCCAGGTCAAATACTGCCTACTCTTGGCTTCCCTGCATCCTCTTCCCTGATTTTTTTTAGCAATTGAAGTTCATTCAGACAGTGTCAGCTGCAACTTCCTCCCTGATATCCAGAATACTATATATATTCTGATACACCTCACATTGTACAGAAAAAGACTGCACATTTCCTGTAAGAGGTGAATTATCTATTGCTGTCTTCTCCCCTAGATTATAAACTCTTTGAAACAGGACTCTGCTGGGTTTAGAACAGTGCCTGGGATGTGATAGACCCTTAATATGCACTGAATGAAGTGGCTTGTCCAAAGTAGTGACAGTTCAGTGAATTTACTAGAAGAGGCCTATTTAGCTCAAAGAAACTGTAATCAGTTTCTTTTGGATGCAACCTGATCAAAAGAACTTCTGTAAAACATGTTTGAGAGAAAAGCGAGGGCATGGGGTATGAGTCATCAAATATGTCCCAAGCGCTCACTGCTTATGCGTCAGATGCCATACCTGGAGCATCTTGGAAGATAAAAGCTGAATGAGACATGATTGCTGATAAGGAATGTGTAGTCTGGTTCATTATTCCAGTACAGGGTGAAAAATATCATGATACAAGGCACTAAGTGAACACAAACCAGGGACCACAAATCAGGGAGTCAGGGAGAAACTTCGTGGGAAAGCCAATTTGGAGGACAGGAAGTAGACAAGAAGAGAGGAAGAAACATTCCAGAGAGGGCAGTGTTCAAAGGTGGTGAGGCATGAAACAGTACTATTTGTTTAGTAAAAAAAACAAGTAGGTAGGTGCAGTGGCTCACACCTGTAATCCCAGCAGTTTGGGAGGCCAAGGCAGGCAGATCACTTGAGGCTAAGAGTTCAACACCAGCTTGACCAACTTGGCAAAACCCTGTCTCTACTAAAAATACAAAAATTAGCCAGCTGTGGTGGTGCATGCCTGTAATCCCAGCTACCCAGGAGGCTGAGGCACAAAAATCACTCGAACCCAGGAGGCAGAGGTTGTAGTGAGCAAAGATTGCAGCGCTGCACTCCAGCCTGGGTGACAGAGTGAGACTCTGTCTCAAAAAACAAAAACAAGTAACCCTATATTGATGCCTTGATGACTTCATTTACCTCTACGATGAAGGAAACCTAATTAGGTTAATTTTAATATACTTGAAAGAATGACACATTTACTGGTATAGGTGTAATTTACTGTATTGAATAACTTTCTGTCAGGCAGTTCATAGGATCTGCATCTAAAATTGGCATAGGCCAGGTGCAGTGGCTCACGCCTGTAATCCCAACACTTTGGGAGGCTAAGGCAGGTGGATCGCTTGAGCCCAGAAGTTCGAGACCAGCCTGTGCAACATAGCAAGACCATGTCCCTATAAATAAATAAGAATAAAACTGGCCTGGACTAGCATGAGGTGATTTTTAACCTTTTTATTCAGCCTCAAAAGCTTTCTATGATTATTATCTAAAAATAGCAAAATTACTTGTTCCAAAGAAGATGATGACTTTTTTTTGAGACAGGGTATTGCTCTGTCACTCAAGCTGTGCATGGCATGATCATAACTCACTGCAGCTTTAACCTCCATGGGCTAAAGTGATCTTCCCACCTTAGCCTCCTGAGCAGTTGGGACCACAGTTTAGTGCCACCAGGCTGGGCTAATTTGTATTTTCTGTAGAGACAGGGTTTGCCATGTTCTCCAGGCTGGTCTCGAACTCCTGAGCTCAAGCAGTCTGCCCACCTTGGCCTCCCAATGTGCTAGGATCATAGGTGTGAGCCACCACACCTGGCCCCAAAGATTAATTTAGAGTACTCTAAACTCTCCCTACAGGGCAAAATAATTCAATGTACAGGTAACACTTTAAGATAGAAACTAGCTTCACCTCCTGCATATGGAAGGGGAAAAGCATTCCTCTTAATGCTAATGCATGATTATGCTGGGAAAATTACCTGTCAAGAACCTAATAAAATATTGCAAGATTTGTCTGGGCATGGTGGCTCACACCAATAATGGGAGGCCGAGACAGGCAGATCACTTGAGGTCAGGAGTTTGATACCAGCCTGGCCAACTTGGTGAAACCCTATCCCCACAAAAATACAAAAATTAGCTGGGTGTGGTGACAGGCATCTGTAATCCCAGGTACTCAGGAGGCTGAGGTGGGAGAATTGCTTGAACCTGGGAAGCAGAGTTTGCAGTGAGTCGAGATCACACCATTGCACTCCATCCAGCCTGGGCAACAGAGTAAGACTCCATTTCAAAAATTTAATTAAAAATTTAAAAATTAATAAAATTGTTTCCTTGTCCTTTAGCAGGCAAAATAGCTTGTTGTGTGTGTGTGTGTGTGCATGCGTGTGTGTGTTTTGTTTTTTGACACAGGGTCTTGCTCTGTCACCCAGGCTAGAGTGCTGTGTCATGATCTCGGCTCACTGCAACCTCCACCTCCTGGGCTTGAGCAATCTTCCCACCTCAGCTTCCCAAGTAGGACTACAGATGCACACTACCACACCTGGCTACTTTTGTTTATTGTTTGTAGACACAGGATCTCACTGTTTTGCCCAGGCTGGTAGTGAACTCCTTAACACAAGTGATCCTCCTGCCTCACCATCCCAAAGTGCTGGGATTATAGGCGTGAGCCACTGCACCCAGCCCAAGAGAGCTTCTTAATTATAGAACTTCTTCACGGTCCATGTCAGCTGACAGTGAAATGTATAATTTTTATTCATCAGCAGTCGTCCTTGTTCCACCTGCATTTAGCTGTGGTAGCACTGTGCTTTTTAGGAGGCCACCACCTTCTAGTGGGAGATATGTAGTCTCTAGTGAGACATAGAAGTTCTGACTGCAATTGACTATGAAGCAAGGCTGATCCTCTGAATGTTAATATGCATCTTGAAGACTTCTTAGAGTGACCCCAGGATGACAATTGAGGTAGTAAGAATATTCTCAGATGGGGCTTGACTCACTCATTTGGAATATTAAAGTTTAAGTTACCTGGGACAAACTCGATGACACTATGAGGAAACAACCAGAGAAATACATAACGGCGGACAACAACCCTTCCAGCCTTGGTTTCTTCAAAAAGTTAAATTTAGGGGGAAGGCCAGGCATTGGCGGCTCATGCCTGTAATCCTAACACTTTGGGAGGCCAAGATGGGCAGATCACTTGAGGTCAGGAGTTTGAAACCAGCCTAGCCAACATGGTGAAACCCCACCTCTACTAAAAATGTTTTTAAAAATTAGCCAGGTGTGGTGGTGGGCACCTGTAAACCCAGCTACTTGGGAGGCTGAGGCAGTAGAATCACTTGAACCCAGGAGACGGAGATTGCAGTGAGCTGAGATGGCGCCATTGCACTCCAGCCCGGGCAACACGAGCGCAACTCCATCTCAAAAAAATTAGAATTAAAAAAAAATGTGGGAGGAAAAAAAGAGGGAGACTGTTCTAGATTAAAAGAGCCTAAAGAGGTAGGAGCTGCCGCTGCGCTCAGAGCTTGCAGGCCCCGCATCGCCGTCGCCACAGCTGCCCAGCAAGACGCGTCCCCGCCAGCTGCCCCAGGCAGTGTTCCTGCTGCGGCCTCGCGGCGATGGCCACCAAGATCGACAGAGTATAACCCGGTGCGCGACAGCGGCTCGGCCGTTATCTGGGTGATTTTTGAATATGACGGTTCCACCATCATCCCCGGCGAGCAGGGAGCGGAGTACCAGCACTTCATCCAGCGGTGCACAGATGCCTTCGTGTGCTTCACCACCTGGCATGCCATGAGCAAGAGATCTAAGTTCGCCCTCCTCACATGGCTCGGTGAGAGTATCAGCGGGTTGCAGCGCGCCAAAACTGGGACGGACAAGACCCTGGTGAAGGAGGTCGTACAGAATTTTGCTAAGGAGTTTGTGATCAGTGATCGGAAGGAGCCGGAGGAAGATATATTTCACCAAGAGAGAGCTGAAGAAGGTGGGCGGAGCAAATTACGAGGCTCAGACCGAGTAACCCCAGACCACCACCACCACCCCGCCCCCCGCCGCCCCTTGTCAAAGTCATCTGCCTGCTCCCCAGGGGGAGGGGACCGCTGGCCTCAGCTACCAGCCCACCAGCCCACCAGCCCACGAGAGAGAAAAGAAGCCATGAGAAGCAGCACCCGCCATCCTGTGTCAGCAGCCCCCACCTTCCTGCTTCCCTTACAACCCTGCTGTGTCCCATCTTGTGATGCTCACGGAACCTCTTTCTTTGTTCTTCTTTTTCTTTTCTCCCCTTCTTTTTTGTTCTAAAGAAAAATCATTCTGATGCAAGGTCCTGCCTGCCAGCAGAGCCGAGGTGCCTCCTGCAGTGACCCCTTTTCCTGGCATTTCTCTAACATGCAACAAGGTCTTCCTAGTGGGATCTGCATGACTTCATGTTGCTTCCTGAGCCCGGGGCCTGTTTTGCCATCAAAGTTTTCTTGGGCCCCTTTTCCTGTATACCACTGAGGGGCAGCTGGGCCAGGAGCTGCGCCTGGTGCCTGCAGCCTTCATAAGCACACACATCCATTCCCTACTCAGGCCCATACCTCCTGGAATCTGCCCCAGGCTCCCTCAGCCCCCCTGCATCCAGTAGCCTAAGCTGCAGGTCCAGCAGAGGCAGGATTGCTCCGTGGTGAGGTTAGGTCTGGCTCAGACTGAATAAGAAGAAATAGAATTTGCCTTAAAACTTGCCTGGCAGTGGCTTTGCTGCATGGTCTGAAACCACCTGTTCCCGCCCTCTTGACCAAAATTTCCTTGTGACACAGAGAAGGGCAACGATCTGACCCCAGAGTTAATAGAGGGAGTATTTCAGGGTTTACTTCAAGAGCTCCCAAAGCGATGAGGATGTTAGGGAGAGAGCCCCAGGGTGAGGACTGGAAATTTAAGGAGAGCTGGGAATGGATCCCTTAGGTTCAGGAAAGTTCTGTGCAAGCTTCGAGGATGGCTCGGGCTGGAGGGCTGCTCCCATTGCGTGCTAGCTGTGAGCTGAGCAAAGCCCTGAGCTCATGGTACCCTGAAAGCCTGCAGCTTCAACCCTAGGCCTGCACCACACATTCAAAAGGATCAATTTGTTTTGTTTTTAAGAAAGATGAGATTGGCTTGGTTCTTCATAAGCACATTTTATATAGCTCTTTTTCTTTTTTTCCTTGCTCATTTTGTTTTGGGGAAGAAATCTGTACTGTGTTGGGATTGTGAAGAACATCTCTGCACTCAAACAGTTTACAGAAATAAATATTTCTTGTAAAAAAAAATTTAAAAAAATATAAGAGACTAAAGAAACACGATATTTAAATACAGTGTATGAACCTTGGATAGAATCCTGGTTCCAATTTTATTTTTTAAGAGATGGTGTCTCTGTCCCCCAGGCTGGAGTGCAATGGCACCATCACAGCCCACTGCAGCCTCAAACTCCAGGGCTCAAGAGATCCTCCCGCCTTGACCTCCTAAAGTGCTGAGATTACAGGTGTGAGTCACCATGCCCAGACCCTTGGTTCCAATTTTTTTAAGCTATAAATGATATTTTGTAGAGAATCAGAAATTTAATATGGACTGGATATTAGATAGTATTAGGGGATTACTGGTGTTTTTGGTTTTGGTTTTTGTTTTTTTGTGAGATGGAGTCTCGCTCTGCCACCAGGCTGGAGTGCAGGGGCACATTCTTGACTCACTGCAACCTCCATATCCCGGGTTCAAGTGATTCTCCTGCCTCAGCCTCTCGAGTAGCTGGAACTACAGACGCACACCACCACGCACCACGCCCAGCTAATTTTTGTATTTTTAGTAGAGACAGGGTTTCACCATGTTGACCAGGATGCTCTCAGTCTCTTGACCTTGTGATCTGCCCGCCTCGGTCTCCCAAAGTGCTGGGGTTACAGGCATGAGCCACCGAATCCAGTCTACTGTTATTTTTTTAGATGTGGTAATAGTAATATTATAAATATCCTGGCTGGGCATGATGGCTTATGCCTGGAATCCCAGCCCTTTGGGAGGCTGAGGCAGGAGGATTGCTTGAGCTCAGGAGTCAGAGACCAGCATGGGCAACATGGCGAAAACCCATCTCTACCAAAAATTAGCCAGGTAAGATGGCACATGGCTGTGGTCCCAGCTACTTGGGAGGCTGTGGTGGGAGGATTGCTTGGGTCCGGGAGGTCAAAGCTGCAGTGAGCTCTGATCGCACTACTGTACTCCAGCCTGGGAAACAGAGCAAGACCTTGTCTTAAAAAAAAAAAAAAGAAAGAAAGAGTGTCCCTATTTTTATGAGCTGTATACCAGAATAATTAAGGACAGAGTATAATGAGGTCTACAAACGGTTTACACAAAAAGTTAACACTGTACATATCCATGTCCATAAAGAAAGAAAATATGGCAAAATGTTTGCAATTGTTAAATCTAAGATCTATTCTTTATACGCTTATTTAAACTTTGAAATTTTCTTCTTTTTTTTTTTTTTTGAGTCTCACTCTTGCCCAGGTTGGACTGCAGTGGCATGATCTTGGCTCACTGCAACCTCCACCTCTGAGGTTCAAGAGTCTGTCATGCCTCAGCCTTCCCAATAGCTAGGATTACAGATGCACGCCATCATGCCTTGCTAATTTTTGTATTTTTAGTACAGACAGCGTTTCACCATGCTGGCCAGGCTGGTCTTGAACTCCTGACCTCAAGTGATCCATCCGCCTTGGCCTCCCAAAGTGCTGGGATTACAGACATGAGCCACCACACCTGGCTAAACTTTGAAATTTTCATAGCAAAATATTGTAAGGTGGGATGAGATGTGCCCTTTATATTTCAAACTAAGAAAGCAGGATATTTCAGTAATTTATTCATAAAAATCTTTTGAATGCCTGCCATGTACTAGGCACTGTAATAAGCTCTGAGTGTACCTTGGTGATTAAAATAGTAATGTTTCCTTTCATAAATGTTATGCCGCATTACCCAATCTCTCCTTTAAGAATGAAGGATTTATTCCTCCAGCTTTTGGGAAGCTTGTATGCTGACAGCCTTCTTCAGTGATTGCCTTGTTAAAGAAAACTGCCTTATTCAAGATCCACCCACCTTCCAGAGGCAGCCTGCAACACATGACTGTTCAATGTGGGACTGTTAAAACCTGATCCACCGTGGCTCATGCCTGTAATCCCAGCACTTTGGGAGGCCAAGGTGGGGGATCAACTGATTCCAAGAGTTCAAGACCAGCCTGGCCAACATGGTGAAACCCCATCTCTACTAAAAATACGAAAAATGACCTGGGTGTAGTGGCTCGCTCCTGTAATCCCAGCTACTCAGGAGATTGAGGCAGGAAAATCACTTGAACCCAGGAGGCAGAGGTTGCAGGGAGCCAAGATCGTGCCATTGCACTCCAGCCTGGGTGACAGAGCAAGACTCCATCTCAGAAAAAAAAAGTCCTTCTCACCTCCTCAGAGAACATCTCTGAAGAGTCTTTCCAGCTTTAGAACTCCCCATAATGTTGGCTGAGGCCTGGTTGTGACTATACTATAGCCTACTTTCTCTTTCTGTCAATTTTGCTTCCGTCTTCTTCCCCATAGGTCCCAAGAACATCTACCATTGAAGAGGCGTTAAATAACCAACTGGAATGACTCAGCCAGTTGATGTCAGCCAGCTTTTTCATCAGCCACCCTAGTCCTGGCACAATGGATTCATAAACAGAGGAGACATGGAAGCAAAGGAGGCTATCCATGGGCCCAACCACATGATGTCCCACTTACCAATGGTAATCTAGCTAGTGTCACAGCCATATAATCACCCTGACACCAGTAGAAACCATTGCTGAAACCCAATACAACAATATCCCTTGAAGATACCAACCAGCCACTTAGTGGCAGGTTGACCATATTGAACTCTTTCCATAATGAAAGGGGCAGCCATTCATTTTCAACAGGAATAGGCAGGTATTCTGTGTGTGGGTTTGCCTTTCCTGCCTGTAGAGTCTCATCTGACATGACCATCCAAGGACTTATGCTGTATTTAATCCACCAGTGTGGCATTCCATATACCATTGCAGCAGACCAAAGGACCTACTTTACAGCAAGAGACATATAGCGGTGTGCACGTAACCATGGAATCCACTGGAACTATCATATGGCACACCACACAAGCTACTGGCCTCATAAGCAATGGAACAGCCTATTGAAAGCTTGGCTAAAGTGCCAGCTTGGAAGTGATACCCTGTGAGGATAAAGCACTACCCTTGGAATGCATTTTCACTGTTGGTGGGAGTGTAAATTAGTTCAACCACTGTGAAAGACAAGTGTGGCGATTCCTCAAGGATCTAGATTTGACTCAGCAATCCCATTAACTGGGTGTACACCCAAAGGATTATAAGTCATTCTACTATAAAGACACATGCAGACTTATGTTTACTGCAGGACTATTTACAATAACAAAGACTCGGAACCAACCCAAATGCTCATCAATGATAGACAATGGATGAAGAAAATGTGGCACATATACACCATGGATGGAATAATATGTAGCTATAAAAAATAATGAGTTCATGTCCTTTGCAGGGACATGAATGAAGCTACAAGCCATCATTCTCAGCAAACTAAGACAGGAACAGAAAACCAAACAACACATGTTCTCACTCATAAGTGGGAGTTGAACAATGAGAACACATGGACACAGGGAGAAGGATATCACACACTGGGGCTTGTCCAGGGTTGGGGGGCAAAGGGAGGGAGAGCATTCGGACAAATATCAAACACATTCAGGGCTTAAAACCTAGATGACAGGTTGATAGGTGCAGCAAACCACCATGGCACATGTTTACCTATGTAACAAACCTGCAAATTCTGCACATGTATCCCAGAACTTATAGTAAAATTAAAAAAAAAAATTTTTTTTTAAGTACTAACCTCCAGGATGCAGTAATGCCTGAAGTCAATCACCATTATATAGTTCTGTATCCCCAAGAGAATACCTGGGAGAGGAATCCATGGTGTGGGAGCAGCGGTGTCCCCACTTGCTAGCAGTCCCAGTGGCCCACTTGAAGAATTTGTGTTTTCATTCCCACAAATGCGGCACACAGGGTCAAAGGTCTTGGTTCCAAAAGGGGAAACATTTCCACCAGGGAACACAGCAAGAGTCTTCACTGAACTTTAAGCTACATGATCATCCAGGCCAAGGACCAGCAGGCAAGGAAAGGATTCCTGGTTGGGGTGATTGACTCTTACCATCAAGAGGCAGTCCAGCTGTTGTTACACAATGGAGGCAGGAGGCATATGTTTGATACCCAGATCATCCACCTGGACAGCGGTTAGTACCACCTTGCACAATTTTGAAGGCAAATGGACAAGTGCAGCAGCTACAGCCTGAGAAGGTATGGCAAACAGGAACCAGAATGCCTCCATTTT
>NW_022436972.1:16573402-16623344 GCF_009761245.1 Sapajus apella | reverse complement strand
CCTTCACAGGGACTCATTGATGTTGAGGAGAATCTAGAATGAACAGCAGAGAAGCGGGGGGCCAGGCGGGGGGATGAATATCAGCTGTAGCCTTGAGACGAGCTGCAGCTGCAAGGGGGCTGTAGTTCATCCTACCAGCCTTCCTTTCACAAGTCATCCCCAGGAAGAGAGGCCCACCAGCGTCCCGAAGGAGCTGCTCCCAGAACTCTTGTAAAGAAAGATCTGAGTAACACTTGCTGTATTAGGCTGTTCTCGCATTGCTATAAAGAAATATGTGAGACTGGGTAATTTATAAAGAAAAGAGATTTAGTTGGTTCACAGTTCTGCAGACTTTACAGGAAGTGTAGCATTGGCCTTCTGTTATGGTGGAAGGTGAAAGGGGAACAGGGATGTCACGTGGTGAAGGCAGGAGCAAGTAAAGGGAGTGGGGGAGATGCCATACACTTTTAAAACTGCCAGATCTTGTGTGAACTCAGAGCAAGAGCTCACTTATCACCAAGAGAATGACGCAAGCCATTCATGCGGGACCCCCCCATTACCCCAGCCCCATGATCCCAACACCTCTCAACAGGCTCCACCTTCCAACATTGGGGATTACATTTCAACCTGAGATTTGGGTGGGGACAAATATGCCGATGGTATCACGTGCTGTGGACTGCCTTGCCTAGGTCATAGCTGTCATCCCTCTTGGGATGGCTTCAGCTGAAGAGAGCTGCCTCAGTCTGAGGCCTGTGCCAGGCAGCTAGTGTCCGCTGACTGATTGATGCCAAATTCTATTTCCTTTTGTTCAATGGGTGTTGATTAGAGTGCTCCCTCATAAACTTCCTACATGCTAATCTCCATCTCGCAGTTGGCTTCCGGGGAACATATTATCTGTGACAGTCTCTCCAGTGTAGGTTATGGTTTGCAGGATAAGACAGCAAACAAGCAAAACAGATTTGTGATTTCTACACTGAAGGAAATGAACAAGATGCAATGATAGCAGATAACAGGGGAGGTGTACTTGGAAGAGGTGACATTTAAGCCAAGAACTATAAACAGATAGAAATCAGCCATGTGAAAAGCAGGTAGGAGAGTGTCCCAGAAAGAGAAACAGCTCTGATAGAAGCTGGTCTCAAAGAGTTTGGCATGTTTAAATACCATTCAAAGCTTTGTAATCTTTAAAAAAATTTTTTTTCTGGTCAGGCGCAGTGGCTCACACCTGTAATCCCAGCACTTTGGAAGGCCAAGGTGGGCAGATCACCTGAGGTCAGGAGTTTGAGACCAGCCTGGCCAACATGGCGAAAACCCATCTCTACTAAAAATATAAAAATTAGTCGGGCATGGTGGCACATGCCTGTAATTTCAGCTACTCAGGAGTCTGAGGCATGAGACACGTTTGAACCAAGGAGGCGGAGGTTGCAGTGAGCTGAGATCATGCCGCTACACTCCAATGGCATGATCACAGCTCACTGCAGCCTTGACCTCCCCAGACTCAAGCGATCTCTCACCTCCATCTCCCAAGTAGCTGGGACTATAGGCATATGCCACCATTCCCCACTAATATTTTTGTAGAGGCAGGGTTTCACCATATTGTCCAGGCTGGTCTCAAACTTCTGGGCTCAAACAATCCATCCACCCTGGCCTCCCAAAATGCTAGGATTACAGATGTAAGCCACCATGCATAGCCTAAAGGATTTTATTTCAAATGCAATGGGAAGAAAGGATTTTAAAACAAGAGAGTAACATGCTATGATTTACATTTTAAAATAATTCTGTCTGGATACAGTGTGGAAAACAGATGGGATGGGGGAACCATTCAGATGATTATTGCAGTATCAGTGAAAGATGCCCACCCAAAGTCTGCCCCTTCACACCAAACCATAATCCAAATGCCCAAGACCCTGGAATTCCATGCCCAGACAGCTCCAAGCCATTTCCAAGATTTGCATGGGCCTCTTCCCTAGGTCCCCTTCCTCAACACCAGACTGCACACACCTAGAGCCATGGGGTGGCCCGTCTGTTTGTGGGGAATGTAGACAGAGTTTGGAAGAGCAGTATCCACAAGCCTGTGGGTGAAGCCCCTTGCCATGCCAGATGAAGGCAGGATTGGAAATGAAGGGAGATAAGGTGAGGGGCAAGGCGCCAGGGTGGTAATCACTCTCTACCCTGCCAAGTTCCAATATGGAACCCCTAGGATTTCTAAATTCAATGTATGGCCATCTAAGTCACTAAAAAGCTATTATCTGTCAAGATAGGAGGATAGGCTGGATGTGGTAACTCACACATGTAATCCCATTGTTTCGGGAGGCTGAGGCTAGAGGATCATTTGAGCCCAGGAATTTAGGAACATCTTGAGTTACATAGCGAGAATCCATCTCTAAAAGAATAAAAAAGGAATTAACCAGGCATGGTGGTGCGTGCCTGTAGTCCCAGCTACTCAGGAGGCTGAGGCAAGAGGATTGCTTGAGCCTGGGAAGTTGAGGCTGCAGTGAACTGGGATCCTGCCACTGCACTCCAGCCTGCAGGATGACACAATGAGACCCTGTCTCAAAAAAAAAAAAAAAGAATATAACATATTTTTATTTAACAAGTTGTTAGTTAGATTTCTGACTTAAAAATTTTTAGACATATGGCATCCCCCATTTGCAATTTTGCACTGGGTCCTACAGATGTTCAGGATAGCCTGAAAGTCACGTTACCTACAAAGAAAGATGAGTCCAAAAGCTGGTTTCTTATTTCAAACAGTAGATAATGTGCAGAGGATAATACAAAATGATGAGGGAAAATATCTGTCAATTCGGAATTCCCTATCTAGTTATGTATTCAAAACTGGTATTCAAAAGTGAGGATAAAATAGACATTTTCAAACCAAGACTAAGAGAATTTCCCACTCACAGACCCTTGCTGAAAGAAGTTCTGAAGGATGTTGTGTATTTATTTGGGACGGAGTCTCACTCTATCACCCAGGCTGGAGTTCAGTGGTGCAATCTCTGCTCACTGCAACCTCCATCTCCTGGGTTCAAGCAATTCTCCTGCCTCAGCCTCCTGAGTAGCTGGGACTACAGGTATGCACCACCATGACTGGCTAATTTTTTCATATTTTTAATAAAGACAGGGTTTCACCATGTTGGTAAGGCTGGTCTCAAACTCCTGACCTCAAGTGACCTGCCTGCCTCGGCCTCCCAAATTGCTGGGATTACAGGCGTGATTTCACCACGCCCGGCCAGGATGTAGCTTAGAAAGAGAAAAAATAAACCCAGCAGAAAAGATTAGGATTTGAGACTTAATGATGAGCAAAGAAATGGCTGATTTTTAGAGGATAAACGCAGAGTGGAACAAGACTAGGACCTAGCAATCAAATGAAAAGTGAAAGGCAAGATTCAGAGTCAAAACATTGTAAAATCTTTGTGATGTAAGGTATACAATTTAAACTTTTTCAGCTATAACTTTTTAATTTTTTTAGAAAAAAAAATTTTTTTTTTAGGGATGGGGGTGGGTCTCACTATGTTCCCCAGGCTGGTCTTGAACTCCTGGCCTCAAGCAATCCTCCTGCCTCAGCCTCCCTGCTACGACTACGAATGTGAGCCACCATACTGGGTCTCAGCTATGCATTTTAATATTTTTAAAGTAATTATCTGCTGGGTGTGGTGGCTCACGCCTATAATCCCAGCATTTTGGGAGGCTGAGGCAGGCAGATCACAAGGTCAGGAGTTCAAGACCAGCCTAACCAACATGGTGGTTAGGCTCTCCCCATCTCTACTAAAAAGTAGCTGGGGGTGGTAGTGGGCACCTGTAATCCCAGCTGCTCAGGAGGCTGAGGCAGGAGAATCGCTTGAACCTGGGAGGCAAAGGCTGCAGTGAGCTGAGATCGTGCCACTGCACTCCAGCCTGAGTGACAGAGTGAGAAAAAAAGAGTAACTATCTTAAGCAAATATTCAAAAAGAAAGAAAAAAGTGAATAGTTAGGATGAAAGACCCCCCCTCCCCAAAAAAAGCAAAACAAGTTTAACTGGTACATATAAAATAGTCCTCATTTCAATATGAAAAAAGGCACTAGGGCCAGGCGCAGTGGCTCATGCCTGTAATCCCAGCACTTTGGGAGGCCAAGGAGGGTAGATCACGAGGTCTGGAGTTC
The DNA here is from genome assembly GCF_009761245.1 of Sapajus apella. Lineage (NCBI taxonomy): Eukaryota > Metazoa > Chordata > Mammalia > Primates > Cebidae > Sapajus > Sapajus apella. The sequence goes on along the minus strand of NW_022436972.1, from coordinate 16,619,228 downwards.
GAGACCAGCTTGGCCAATATGGTGAAACCCCATCTCTACTTAAAATACAAAAACTACCCAGGCGTGGTGGCACTTGCCTGTAGTCCCAGCTACTTGGGTGACTGAGGCAGAAGACTCACTTAACCCGGGAGCTGGAGGTTGCAGTGAGCTGAGGTCATGCCACTGCACTCCAGCCTGGGCGACAGAGTGAGACTCTGTCTCAGAAAAAAAAAAAAGAATCACTTGGTATCCCAAGAAAAAAAAAAAAAAAAAAAAAGAAAGAAAGAAAAAAGAGACTAGTTTATTATTTGTAAAACTCCTCTAACCCAAACCACTGACTAAAATACCACTTCTGCCTCTATTGACCCCCAAATACAAGTTATTATTCATCTGTGAAGGAATCTTTATGAGAGGTATTGCACTTCATTCTTATAAAACTCCATGAAAAAACAAACGTTCAAATGTTTGCAGAAATCTCATAGACTTGGCTTTTAAATGAATGAGTCAGTCATCAACAGCTATTTACATAAAACTTTACTCTTTTTCTCTGAGCAATACAAAGAAAAAAGGGCAGTCCCTCCCATGAAGGAGCTTACAGTCCAATTAGACAGAAGTAAGCTGTATAAACTCCCTTGGAAATAAAACCTAGGACAGAAGACAGCAAATAGTAAGAGACTGCAGCTGGTATAAGCCTTACATGTCTTGGAAGGCTTTGACTCAATACATGAAATGTGAGCTTTAAGAGAAGTCGAATTTCATTAGTCAGAGAAACTGGGGACTGGCATAAGCATAAAGCACTAAAAACAGCAAAAGGTGTTAGAGTCAAGAAAGAAGATATTTTCTTTTTTTTTTTGAGACGGAGTTTCGCTCTTGTTACCCAGGCTGGAGTGCAATGGCGCCATCTCGGCTCACCGCAACCTGCGCCTCCTGGGTTCAGGCAATTCTCCTGCCTCAGCCTCCTGAGTAGCTGGGATTACAGGCATGCGCCACCATGCCCAGCTAATTTTTTTTGTATTTTTAGTAGAGACGGGGTTTCACCATGTTGACCAGGATGGTCTCGATCTCTTGACCTCGTGATCCACCCGCCTCGGCCTCGCAAAGTGCTGGGATTACAGGCTTGAGCCACCGCGCCCGGCGAAAGAAGATATTTTCAAAAAAGAAGGGTAGCCAGGTGTGGCGGCACAGCTCTGTAGTCCTGTAACCACCCAATGGGTTCATTTTGCTGGATGCCCAGGTAGAGCCAATTTATTCAGATAGGGGAGTCACAATAAAGAGTTTAATTCATGCAGAGCTGGCTGACAGGAGATCAGAGTTTTATTATTGCTCAAATCAGTCTCTTTGAAGATTTAGAGACTAGGCTTTTTCAAAGATAGTTTGGTGGGTAAATGCGGCCAGTGAGTCAGGAGTGCTGATTGGTTGGGTCAGAGATGAAATCATGAGTCAAAGTTGTCTCCTGCACTGAGTTGGTGTCTGGGTGGGAGCCACAGGACTGGTTGGTGAGTCCAGGTGGAGCCATTGGTCATCAAAAATACAAAAACCTGAAAAGAATCTCAAAAGGCCAGTCTTGGCCAGGCACAGTGGCTCACACCTGTAATCCTAGCACTTTGGGAGGTCGAGGTGAGCAGATTGTCTAAGGTCAGGAGTTCAAGACCAGCCTGGCCAATATGGAGAAACCCAGTCTCTACTGAAAATACAAACATTAGCTGGGCGTGGTGGCAGGCACTTCTAATCTCAGCTATTTGGGAGGCTGAGACAGGAGAATCACTTGAACCCAGGAGGCAGAGGCTGCAGTGAGCCGAGATCATGCCACCCTGCACCAGCCTGGGGGACACAGCAAGACTTTATCTCAAAAATTAAAATTAAAAAAAAAAGAAAATACAATCTTCACAACTTAGTAACATACGGTATTTTTTTGAAAAGTTAATTTCCTAAACCATGTTGTTTAATGTGGTTTGATGTAGTCCAATCCAAGCATTAAAACTTGTCTCTTGAAGGGCCTAGTGGCTCACGTCTGTAATCTCAGCACTTTGGGAGGCTGAGGTGGGCGGATCTCCTGAAGTCAGGAGTTCAAAACCAGCCTGGCTAACATGGCAAAACCCACTCTGCTAAAAATACAAAAATTAGCCGAGTGTGGTGGTGCATGCCTGTAATCCCAGCTACTCAGGACACCTCTCAGAGAATTGCTTGAGCCCAGAAGGCAGAGATTGCAGTGAGCCGAACTGCACTCCAGCCTGCGCGCGAGAGACTATGCCTCAAAAAAAAAAAAAAGAAAAAAAGAGAAGGCTGGGCGCGATGGCTCATGCCTATAATCTCAGTACTTTGGGAGGCCAAGGCGAGTGGATCACAAGGTCAGGAGTTAAAGATCAGCCTGGCCAACACGGTGAAACCCAGTCTCTACTAAACATACAAAAATTAGCCTGGGTTAGTGGCGCGCCTGTAATCCCAGCTACTCAGTAGGCTGAGGCAGGAGAATCTCTTGAACCCGGGGGAGCGGAGTTTGCAGTGAGTCGAGATCACCCCACTGCACTTCAGCCTGAGCAACAGAGCGAGACTCTGTTTCAGAAAAAAAAAAAAAAAAAAAGCAAAAAAACCAAACAAACCCACAAAACTTGTTTCTTGATGAAGCTTGTTTTCCTGAGTTTGTTGGGCGTGAAGAGGAAGTTCTTCACAGAGCAAGCCTGCCACCATGTGGCATGGACCGAAACCTAACATCGGTTAAAGGTTCATTCTAATTTACTTTGTTGCCTCTGGTTTACTTACTAACCACTCTAGACTTAATGCTAATAAGAAATACCCAGGTGTATTCTATAGGTTTAAGTCGTTTTTAATTTCAAGATAAATTTCTTCATGCAATTCTGAAATTATTGCAGTATTTCCAAACTGGCTACAGAAGTGACCACAATGTTTAAAATATGATCCAGGCATATTCACAAGAGGATTACTTCAGTGCATCACAAACATGGAAACAAACTTAGCAATTTGTAGGATTTATTTCAGTTCACTCAAAAGCTGATGAGCCCGATGAGAAGGCAGAATTCAGGCTGGGTGTGGTGGTTCCTGCCTGTATTCACAGCACCTTGGGAAGGTGAGGTGGGAGGATTGCTTGAGCCCAGGAGTTTGAGACAAGCCTGGGCAACAGGGTGAGACCTTGTCTCTACAAAAAATTTTAAAAAATAAAAAAATGTAAAAAAAAGATGGCAGAATTCCTTGGAATGGAAATAGGTAGTGTGAAGGACTGTTTAAAAATGGATGAAACACCCTCATGGAGGGAGAGTCAGAACTTGGTTTCTTAAAGCTTTAACAGTGTATAAGCTTACTATATTCTAACATGCCAGGCTGACATTTCCAGCGCTCTCTCTACATTTATCAAGACAGGAATGACATCAGAAGTTGTGTTTACAAGGCTATAGGTCTAGCAGGTGGCTAAGAGGAAGTCTGGTATTGCTGGTGCATCAATTTTTATTTACTTATTCATTTATTTTTTGAGATAAGAGTCTCATTCTGTCACCCAGCCAGTAGTGTAGTGGTGCAATCTCAGCTCACTGCAGCCTCCGCCTCCCAGGTTCAAGCAATTCGGCTCATTACAACCTCCGCATTCCAGGTTCCATTCTCCTGCCTTAATCTCCCGAGTAGCTGAGATCACAGGTGCCCACCACCATGCCCGACTAATTTTCTATTTTTAGTAGAGATGGGTTTCACCATATTGGCCAGGCTGGTGTCGAACTCCTGGCCTCAAGAGATTCTGCCCATCTCGGCCTCCCAAAGAGCTGGGATTACAGGTGTGAGCCACTGTGCCTGGCCTTGGTATTGTTGCTGCTTCTAACACTTGTTTTTAATGATTGGTGGGTGGAGACGGCAGTACTCATATTCAGATACAGTTATGAAATGTCCCTTTTTTTCTTTGGTCCTATTACTAATTCTTTTTCTACCACTAAAAACTCTGAAATATCTATTATTCATAAAATGTCAGCTATAAGTCACCCGATTTCATTGTAGAAAGTACTTAAAAGGAAAAATTTTTCTTGAGGGTGAAAAAAACCCCCACATTATCCTTTTCTTTATGTTCCTTTTTTACACTGCTATGTAAACTTGTTATTTTCACCTAACTAAATGGAATCATTTAATCCAGTGACTGTGGTTAAATTGAAAAAGGGAAAAAGAGGGGGTGTCTATGGAAACCCAAACTTTTTCACACTCCAGCTTTTTTACTACCTTCTCACCTCCCCGGCTTCCACAGTTTTGCAAGCATGGCTATATATGTGCCAAGGCTGTGGTTCCTAGGGGCCAAAAGTGTATGAATAAGCCTATATTATGTAAACCCTCCGTGTTTTGGGACATGCTGTGCCTTCCCTTTAGAGCATTTATCATCTCCCCCCGATCACCGTGTAACCAGATAAGATGGGCCTGGTGATAGCTTCCCTAGGATCCACATCACTCCTTGTTCTAGAAAGGTCAGCTGCAGATGGCCTGACTCAGCCCAGCTCTAGCTACTGGGGCACATCTTCTGGTTCTTGTCCTTTCTTCTCTTTGGCCTGTGTTCCAGATCAGCCTTCCTTATCATTGAAGCGGTACTGTGGGCTTAGGAAAGAGACCACTTTCTTTTGCTTAAAGAGCTCACCATATGGTCTAATCTAAACTAGCTCAGCAGGATTCTATAGTGGGATCTGAGGCTTTAGTGAAACTAAATGTGCTATTTAGTTGAATATTGTCTAGATTCCCTATTTAAAGGAAAAATGGCTCCTTTCCATATAAAATAAATGTATATTTTCTGTAGGAAATTTCTTACATTCTTTTCTCTATTCATCTCTTTGCAATGTGTGGTGAATATTGCTTTATTTATTTATGATGATGATGATGATGATTTTTAGAGACAAGATCTTGCTCTATTGCCCAGGCAGGAGTGCAGTCATGTGATCATGGCTCACGGCAGCCTCTACCTCCTGGGCTGAAGTGACTCCCCCACCTCAGCCTAGCTGAGACTACAGCCTTGCTGGGACTACAGGTGTGTGCCACCATGTCTAGCTAATTAAAAAAAATTTTTTTTTTTGTACAGACAGAGTTTCACTATGTTGCCCAGGTTGGTCTCAAACTCCTGGCTTCAAGCAATTCTCCTGACTTGGCTTCCCAAAGTGCTGGGATTACAGGTGTGAGTTACTGAGCCAGCCAAGTTATTGCTAAATATTAACTGAATTATAATTGATAAAAAATAATATCCCACTTATGTTGTAAAATATTCCAGACTAAAATATAACATCTTTAAATATTATTTGCTGTTATGTACTAACCTTCCCCTATGTAGGCAGATTTCACAAATCTTACAATATAAATTTACCCCAACTCTTCTCCATGAATTACATTCCTTTGTCTATGAGAAAAACAAATGGCAACTGCGGTTTCTTTGTACTTGCCCATAATTGAATTTAAGGGGTCCTCAAACTTATAAAGCATGTCTGTTAAGAACCTACATAAAATATTACATTTAATGGTAAAACATTAGAAACGTCACCACTGAAGTGATGTATGGATTTTTACAAAATATGGTCATAAATTCTTTGGCACCCCACCCATTGAGAGGTGGCATCCTTGTACCTTCCCTTTGAATTCGGGTAGACTTAACAATTTGCTCATAACCAATAAAATGCAGAAGAAGTGGTACACACTGAGAAGTGTGACTTCTCAGGCTGGGTCAGAAAAGATGACATAGCTTTCTACTTGTTCACTGGAACACTTGGTCTCAGATCCCTCAGCCTCCACATAAGCGGTCTGACTACCCCAAGGCTGCCATGTTGGAAAGAGGGCAACTAACATGGAGAGGCCATCTATCGTTACTCCCGTTGATAGTCTCACTGAGCCCCCAGCTGACAGCCAGCATCAACTGTCAGCCATGTGAGTGAGCCATCCTGGATATCCAGCCTAGGTGAGCCTTCAGGTGACTTTATCCCCAGCTGACCTCTGACTGCAGCTGCTTGAGAGACCCTAAGTGAGAACAATGTGATCTAGCCCTTCGTGAAATCCTGAGCCTCAAAATCAAGAGCAAAATAAAATAGTTGTTTTAAGCTACTAAGTTTTGAGGTAATTTGCTTCACAGCCATAGTAACAAAACAGACAAGAATTAGGAAAGTATGCCCTGTCACTGTTGTTATTTAATATTCAACTAGAACTTACGGACAAAGCAATAAGTCAAGTAAATGAAACGGGAGGCCTAATGTTGGAAGGAATTAAACATGACCATCGTTTGCAGACAATATAATTGTCTCTATAGACAATTCAACAGAATCCACTAAAAAAAAAGTAGAACAAAGAAGAGGTCAGTATACATTTAATTTAATATAAGAGACATATCAAAATTAATAACTAGTTAGAAAACATATTTAGACAAAAGTACCATTACCAATAGCAGTAAAAACCCTAAAATACTTAGTAATAAAGTTTAGAAATACACAAAGCCTAGAGGGAGAACATTTCTAAAGTTCACTAAAGGGCAGAATTTCCAGGAATAGTATCATAAAAGACATTGGGCAATTTCTTCCATAGATAATGATTATAAAAACTGGACAAATCTATTAAAAACAACTATTGGTGTTTTTGTAAGATGACTCTTGAGAAGGGTTTACTCTTGAACGACTCCTACTGTATCAGGTAAAAACTAAGAGTTTGTGGCTCCTAAGCCGAGGGTCACTCCCCAACACCCTCCAGCTCTAGTGGCAGAAAACCACAGCCATATCAGCTTGAGGTGTCAGAGAACAAAGTTTAGGGAAGCAGACAGCTGGATATTCAAGGGGGGAATCCTGTTAAAAAGAGAGCCAGAGCCACAGAAGGACTGAATCAAAAAGCGAGTATCAACTCCGCTCAAATCCCTGCCTGCCTGCTAAACTGCTAAGACACACAAGAGACCCCAGGCAGCCCAGTGAAAAAGCAGGCAGAGACTAGAGAGGCATCTACCCTTGTGAGACAGAACTGCTCCTGGTGAGATTTGTGAGTTTGCTGCACTGTTGACTTAATGTGCACATAGCTCAGGTCTTGCAGAAAGCAAAAACCCTATTGGCTTGAGGTGCCATTGGGCAGAACTTGGGCTGACAGGGCAATTGGATATTTAGGAAGAAAGCAAGGGAGCTGTACAGTTGGTAAGCTTCAAAAATGGAATATAAATCCTTTCCAAATCTGTGGTTGACCACTAAACTACACAGGCTCAGGAGAGACTTCCAGGCACTAGGCCAAAAAAGAAGCAACTGGATCCTGAGAAAACTGTGCAGAACAATACATTAACTTCTATAAATCACTGGGGACACAGATTTTTCAGTTTAAATTTGGGCAGTTAACTGCTTACTAGAACAATATGGCAACAACCCTCAGAGGAACAAAACAGAATCTGGAGTGGGTATAATGTTCAGTTTTAAACCAAAAATTACTAGACATGCAAAGAATCAGGACAAAGTGTGACTACACTCAGGAAAAACAAAATCATTTCATAGCAACTGAATCAGAGAGGGCCCAAATGTTGGATTCAACAGACAAAGACTTCAGAGCAGGTATTGTAAATATGTTCAAGAGTTAGTAAGGCACACGTTTGAAGAACTTAAGGAAAGTATGGCATTACTGAGTGAACATGCAGGAAATCTTAACAGAGAAATGAAAATTCTAAAAATGAATCAAGTAGAAATTCTCAAGCTGAAAAGTATAATAGCTGAAAGTTCCCTGAAGAATACAAAGGAAGACTTGCATAAATGGAAAGGCAACACATATTTCTAGTGAGAAGTCTCAGTTGTGTAATGATGTCAGTTCTCCACAAATCAATCTATTAAAAGCTACCCCAATTAGAATTCCAAAATTATTTTTCCACCAAAGTGTTTAATGAAATATGAAAACATGATCTTAATGTTCATATGAAAAAGAGAGTACAGGCTGGGTGTGGTGGCTCATGCCTGTAATCCCAGCACTTTGGGATGCCAAAGCGGGAGGATCTCCTGTGGTTAGGAGTTTGAGACCAGCCTGCCCAATATGGCAAAACTCCATCTCTACAAAAAATACAAAAATTAGCTGGGCATGGTGCTGTGCGTCTGTAATCTCAGCTACTAGGGAAGCTGAAGCAGGAGAATCACTTGAACCTGGGAAGCAGAGGCTACCTGTAATCCCAGCTACTTGGGAGGCTGAGGCAGGAGAATTGCTTGAACCTGGGAGGCGGAGGCTGCAGTGAGCGTGATCATGCCACTGTACTCCAGTCTAGGTAACAGAGCAAGACTCTGTCTCAAAAAAAAAAAGTTATTACCGATTAAGCTCCTAATCTGTATCATACATTAATCTATATTAGTTTATTTACTCCTCCCGACACCTCTGAGAGGTAATTATTTCATCCCCATTTATAGATGTCGAAACTGAGGCTACATGAGAGTAAGTACCTTGCCTCAGACTCGTTTTGTTTTGTTTTTTTTTTTAATAAATAGAGAGTCACCAGTGTTGGTCTCACACTTCTGGCCTTAAGTGATCCTCCTGCCTCAGGCTCCCAAAGTGCTGGGATTATAGACATAAACCACCACATCAACCAGCCTAGTTTTTTTCTTTTTACTTCTAAATATTACATCATTTTGTCAATAACTATTTTTATGTAAATAAATGTGAAAATGGATCAATACAAAAGCTGAGAAAGAAGCAAACACAATTCTATTTGTTTATTTATTTGAGATGGAGTCTCGCTCTGTCACCCAGGCTGGAGTGTAGTGGCACAGTCTCAGTGGCACACTGCAGCCTCCACCTCCCGGTTCAAGCGATTCTCCTGCCTCAGCCTTCCAAATAGCTGGGATTACAGGTGCCTGCCAACCTGCTGGGATAATTTTTGTATTTTTAGTAAAGAGGGGGTTTCACCATGTTGGCTAGGATGGTCTTGAACTCCTGACCTCAAGTGATCCACCCACCTCAGCCTCCCAAAGTGCTGCAATTACAGGCGTGAGTCACCATGCCTGACCAGCACAACTCTTTCTCGAAGGAAAGAATAAGATTGCCACTACTGGATGAAGGCTCCCAGGAGATGAGATGAAGAGAGTCTCTGGGTCAGAGTCTGAACTTCGCTTCCTGGGGAACCTTATAAGAGCCCCTTCTGAGGAGGACCGTGGACACAGCAATATCTTAATGTTAGAAATAGATGCTTGGTGACACAAAGAAAAATCAGCACTGAGTCAAAGGATCTTTCAGCAACACAATTTTTACTTCCTGGACTTCAGGAAGGGTACCCTTGTTAGCCATCTTGCCATGAGTATAATGAACAAAGGAAAGCAGACATAGTTATTTCTTATGCATTTGGGGTCGTCCTTACTACTGTGTCTGATCTCCATTGGCTGGAGCCAGACCTCACAATCTAAACTAAAACCCGAGTGGCTAACAACTTAAAACTTTTCTAAACTGGTAAAAGCAATGGAGAGCTGGGACATGCCTGTGAGCACGTCCAACACAGATATTTTGGTTAAAGTACAAGGACATGGAATGTAGTACATGCCTATAAGCATGGCATGTCTAACAGCTACATAGGATAGGGCTTAACAAAGTTATTGGCATACTTATTCTTTAGCAAGAAAGGAAACTTTAAAAAGGAACTTTTCTTTTTAGGCTAGTCAAAAAAAGGAACTTTTTACATCCCACACTTAGGAAGGATGGGACTCAGCATACTGGGGACAGTTGACAGACCCTTAGTGCAGGCTCAGCAGGAATATGGCCGTGGGAATGAACTACTGTGCACGCTGTACTTCAAGGCACAGCTCCAGTCTCATGAGTAGGCAAATCAGAATACTTCTTGAGGGTTGAAGGGAGAATCCTCAGCTGGTTGTGGTTGTAGGGCCTGGATCCTATGCTGACTGTTTCTCCCTTCCCCTCCATGCAAAATAAACACTTTGCTCACTGCTGCACAGGGTGATAGTAAGTCATCCGGGAAATACAGCCAAGTCGTAGGCACTAATCTTAGTTTCTAACTATGAAGTGACCTTCCAACCTCCTTCCTAATCAAGTTAGGCTTTTTTGGCTTGTTGTTCTTTTTCCTGCCAACTAAAAATATCCAGTTCAGGAAATGTGGCTGATTGAATGGCAGTTGCCACGGAGGACTTACTTTGCATATTGAAACAACCTTGGAAGAAGAATATCAAAAACTCACTCCCATCAGCTCCTGTTTTGAGGCAGGCCTGGAGCTCATCACCCAGATTAGTCTTGGCCTCCACACTGTCCTTCCTGCATATTTTTAGGAGAAAATCTCTGGCCACTGTTTCTTTTTCCTCTTAATGCTAGGAAACTTCCTGTAATATTGGAAAAGTAGAAGTTGAAGTGGCTTCAGTGCAAAACTAACATTCTCCAGATCTTTCTCACACTGTTCAGAAAGTAGATCACCCAATGTTATTTCCTTTTCCTGGCTTCTTTTTTCTGAGAGACAGAGATGCACTGCCATGATACTATTTCTGTTCAGAGGGGGAGAGGGAGCAAAAAGAGACAGGCACAAACATTTTCCCCAGCCTTGCCACATTCTTCACTCAGTTATAAAGAAACAGCATTGCCAATAAAATAGAAAACAGAAATAGCAGGAAAACTCTGAAAGATGAGCTGTGCTGTAAATGCAAAACACAAGCCACTGAACGCATAATCATTCAAAGTACAATTTGTAATGCAAAATAAACACATTTAAAAAGAGCCCGTAATCTGCTTACATTATATTCTATATCTAATTCTATTATGTTTTATTCCTCTTATATAAGAAGAATGTTAACCTCCCTCATTCATATGGCATGCAGATGCATTTGAGCAGGTTTTTTTTTTTTTTTTTTTTTTTTTTTTTTTTGGTTTAATAATGTGACAGACTGGCCAGGCGCGGTGGCTCATGGCTGTAATCGCAGAACTTTGGAGGCCAAGGTGGTTGGGTCACCTGAGATCAGGAGTTTGAGACCAGCCTGGACAACATGGTGAAACCCCATCTCTACTAAAAATACAAAAAAAATTAGCCAGGTGTGGTGGCAGGCACCTGTAATCCCAGCTGATTGGGAGCCTGAGGCAAGAGAATCACTTGAACCTGGGAGTCGGAGGTTGTGGTGAGCCAAGATTGTGCCACTGCATTCTAGCCTGAGGGTGACAGAGTGGGATTCCATCTCAAAGTAATAATAATAATAAGATAGACTGTGCAGAGTGCTGCTTATTGCTGCTCAAAAAAATTGCATTATAGGCTGGGCACGGTGGCTCACACCTATAATCCCAGTACTTTGGGAGGCTGAGGCAGGCAGATCACTTGAGGCAACGAGTTTGAGACCGGCCTGGCCAATGTGGTGAAACCCAGTCTCTACTAAAAATACAAAAATTAGCTGGGCATGGTGGCACATGCCCGTAGTCCCAGCTCCCCGGGAGGCTGAGGCAGAAGGATCGATCACTTGAGCTTGGGATGCAGAGGCTGCAGTGGACCGAGATCGTGCCACTGAACTCCAGCCTGAGTGACAGAGTGAGACTCCATCTCAAAAAAAACAAAAATGCATCATAGAATATTAGAGCTTTAAATATTACCTAGTGCAAATGTCTTTAAGGATTAGAAAATTGAGGCTTAGAAAGATTAAGTAATGGTTGGGCACAATGGCTTATGTCTGTAATCCCAGCACTCTGGAAGGCCAAGGCGGGAGGACTGGTTGAAGCCAGGAGTCTGAGACCAGCCAGAGCAAAATAAGAGACTGCCCCACCATCTCTACAAAAAAATTTTAAAAATTAGCCAGGTGTGGTGGCATGTGCCTGTAGCCCTAGCCCTAGCTACTTGGGAGGCTAAGGCAGGAGGACTGCTCAAGCCCAGGAATTAGAGCCTGCAGTGAGCTATGATTGCACCACTGTACTCTAGCCTGGGCAACAGAGCCAGACCGTGTATCTAATTAATAATAATAGAAAGATTAAATAACGTAACCCAGGCAACACAGATGGAAAGTAGGAGAGCTGGGGGCTAGAATCCAGATCTTAGTCTTCAACCTGCACTCTTCCTAATTTATGTGGAGCCTCACACTGTCTTGCCCTGTCCCATGTGTGAGATTGCAGGCGAGAATTACTACTGCAGCTTTCCTTCTGATTTCCTAACTTCTGACTTGAACATGCAGCACCAGTAACAAAATTATAAGCACCCGAGACACAACCACATACACAGATGTACACACATACTGTTAACACATACTGAGACAAAGATCTTGGAAGACAGCATTGTCTCCTGAAAAGAGAATCTTCTACCACAGAATGTCTGGGAAGGAAGTGTGGCAGACGTTTCACTCACCCAGCACCTTTCCCACTTTCTTCTTGCTAAGACTAGTATAATTTTAATCAGATATCATGCAGAGGGGTGCGGCGGGGGCGATGCACTCAGAGAAGGTAGACCCAGCCTGGCCGAGCCAAGTAATTGTATTCTCCCAGTCAGCAAGATGTATGGAGAAATTGGCTGATGGGCTTTTGGGAAATATTTTCTTTTTGATTAAATAAATGCACACATATGCACACAAGCATCCAAAAAACACTTGCACCTCTCCCTTTCTTCCTGCCCCCCCCTTTTTTTTTTTGAGACAAAGTTTCACTCTTGTTGCCCAGGCTGGAGTACAATGGCGCAATCTTGGCTCACTGCAACCTCTGCCTCCCTGGGTTCAACTGATTCTCCTGCCTCAGCCTCCTGAGTAGCTGGGGTTACAGGTATGCACCACCACACCCAGCTAATTTTGTGTATTTTTCCTAGAGACAGGGTTTTGCCATGTTGGCCAGGCTGGTCTTAAACTCCTAACCTCAGGTGATCCACCCACTGTGGCCTCCCAAAGTGCTAGGATTACAGGCCTGAGCCACTTTGCCCAGCCTCTTCCTGCCTTTCAATTCAGTTGTGTGAGAATAAGATACTCAATGTTGCTGCACCCAGCTGGGGAATTATCACATATAAGTTGAGGGTGCCAAAGCAGAAACACAGAAACTGGCTGGCTCTTCGTTGACACTTGAGCCGAAAAACTCACCTGGAACAACCTCCTTCCAGATGTATTGTCATAGGAGGGAATAAGACAATCTCACTGTTTCAGCCGCTTTCAGTGGGTGTTTTGTAACTTGCAGCTGAAAGCATAGTTACCTCTCTGCGCCTCCGTTTCTTCCTTTAGAAAATGGTGATAACACCACTTACCCAGCAGGTAGTGAGGGGAAATGGTACAATATAATGCCTAACATAAGGGAACTCACTAAATGGTAGCTAGTCATATCATAATCACGATAACACTCATGGCAAAATCCTCAGTGATAGGAACGTTTTTCTCCACTCCACCAGTGGCTGCCTGGACTATTTTTGCTCCACCCAGCTATAATTAAACCGGGAGAGAGAAAACAATGCCCTTGCGTGCCACCCGACGAGCACTGTCAGCTTCTCTCCTCTTTGTTCCGTTTTCTGGCCAGTTTCTTCAATGACCCGCAGCCCCCTTATTTCCTGTGGTCGGCTCCACTTACTTAACAATCCATGTGCCAAGAATATCCCGGTTTAATAGCTGTGCTACACGTGGTTATAAGCAGTGGCTGCTGGGTGGAGCCAAAACAGCCCAGGCAGCCAAGTGCGGCACCGCAGGCGCTGGGGCGGCAAAGATGCAGACGATGCCCCCTGTGGCTGCGCCCCAGGAGTCCGAGAGTAGTTGTGTTTCTGGAAAGTGTAGTACATATGAAAATCATGCAAAGATAGTGTGTGTTTATATATAAAACAAAATTAGGTTCTAGGATCAGATAGTTTTTAAAGTGTTTTTTTTTAAAAAAAGAAAAACTGGCCGGGCACGGTGGCTCACGCCTGTAATCCCAGCACTTTGGGAGGCCGAGGCGGGTGGATCACGAGGTCAACGGATCGAGACCATCCTGGTCAACATGGTGAAACCCCGTCTCTACTAAAAATACAAAAAATTAGCTGGGCATGGTGGCGCGTGCCTGTAATTCCAGCTACTCAGGAGGCTGAGGCAGGAGAATTGCCTGAACCCAGGAGGCGGAGGTTGCGGTGAGCCGAGATCGCGCCATTGCACTCCAGCCTGGGTAACAAGAGCGAAACTCTGTCTCAAAAAAAAAAAAAAAAAGAAAGAAAGAAAAAGAAAAACTACTACATAGGCTGGGTGCGGTGGCTCACGCCTGTAATCCCAGCACTTTGGAAGGCCGAGGCCGGTGGATCACCTGAGGTCAGGAGTTTGAGACTGGCCTGGCCAACATAGTGAAACTCCGTCTCTACTAAAAATACAAAAAAAAAAAAAAAAAAAAATTAGCCGGGTGTGGTGGCACATGCCTGTAGTCCCAGCTACTTGGGAGGCTGAGGCAGGAGAATCACTTGAACCTGGGAGGTGGAGGGTGCAGTGAGCTGAGATCGTGCCACTGCACTCCAGCTTGGGCAACAGAGTGAGACTTCATCTCAAAAAAACAAAACAAAAAAAAACTACTACATAAATGTTTGGACATTCAAAAGTGAAATTCAAATTTAAGAAACATTTTTTTTTATTGCACAAAATAGTCTTGGGTGTTACAGGAGGTCTAGCATCTCTAGTCCCCACCCACTGAACGTCAGGCGCATGCTCCAATCACTCTCTCCAAGAACGGTCATTGACAACCAATCCTCCCTGTATATAGTCGGCCTTGTACTCTCTGTCCACTTTTCTCCACATCTGCGGAACGCTGAATCACGGGTATAAGTACCTGTGAACAGTCACCCATACACATGTTGCACCAATACCAACCACCCCAAATTCAGATGTATAGCTTAGGGCCCCAGTTAACTAATACATGATGGTCACAGAGGGAGGGAAATTTCTCAGAGAATTTCAACCTTCAGCATGATTGGAGCGTTGGCTTTCGCCACAATACCCACAAAATCAACTCATATGTGCCCTGCCCAGCCCTATCCCAGACATCACTCACTGGGGACTTGCAGGTGGGTAGGAAAGGTGGATGTTTCCCAGGGTTCCTGGCCGTCTCCCCCTTTCTGTTTCCCACTGATCCTCAACACAGCTCATGGCTGAGAACTTCTGACTGAGAGATTTATACAAGAGATTGCATTCCTCAAAGTATGTGATTATTGAGGGGAGAAAAAGGAAAATCATGAACAAAACCCCAATGCACCCTACTTGCTTATATGTGCGTACAATATCTCTGGAAAAATATCAAGACACCAATGGTGTGGGCTGTTTCCCAGGAAAGGTCCAGCATGTCTGGGGCACTGGGGTGAAAGGAGAATGTCCTTGATGCTCTCCTCTTTCTTACCTTTTGAATTGTGTATGGATGGCTTGAACATAGAAAGAAATAAAATTTGATTTTTAAAAGCAGCAGCCCTTGGAACAAAGCTATTAACTTGCTTACTGCAAGCTGAGAAAGTGAGAGACCATAGCAAGAGGAGGTCACCACAAGGCAGAAAGGTGGGGCTGTGGTGGAGCCCCGGGGAAGAGCGTTGGACAAGGGACTCCATCCATGTTTCTTAGCACGTTCTAAGAGAATAAAACTCGTGTTCTAGCACTCTCCTCCTTTGGACCTATATGTAGACAGCAGAAAAGTGACCACAAAGCTTTATTGCATGATAAACAATCCCTTAAAAAACATCAACTTTCCATGGTCTTCAAGCAACCCATTTGGACGGTGTCCCCGCAATTGACTCCTTCAGTCCCTGTGTGCAGCCTCCGCGTGTCCCCGGTCCCCTGCCCTCCCTCAGCTGTGCTGCACAGAAAACCACCCCAGCGCTTGGGTCAAACAGATCCCATAAGAAACCTCATAAGAAGCGTCCTGGCTTGTAAGCTGTTTTTTGGTGAGTGCAATGGGCATGCGGTGCCCCTCCAGGCCATGCCTGACCACCTGTATTAGAATTGGCAGAAGTACATTTGTTTTTGTTTTCTGAAACAGAGTTTTGTACTTGTTGCCCAGGCTGGAGTGCAGTGGTGCAATCTCAGCTCACTGCAACCTCCGCCTCCCAGGTTCAAGCGATTCTCCTGCCTCAGCCTCCTGAGTAGCTGGGATTACAGGCATGTGCCACCACACCTCGCTAATTTTGTATTTTCAGTAGAGACGGGATTTCTCCATGTTGGTCAGGCTGGTCTTGAACTCCTGACCCCAGGTGGATCCCAAAGTTCTGGGATTACAGGTGTGAGCCACTGTGCCTGGCCCAGAAATATATTTCTAACCTCACACTCTTAGGACTGTAGAAGTGGGGCCTAAGACCTTTGTCTCTCCTGGTATCAGTGAGCCCTGCATACCCCCTTTTCCTTATTCCAGGTCTGGAAGCTGCAGTCACAGACATACAAAGGTGCTGAGGCTTGCGCATGCGCCAGCGCCACTTTCTCCAGCCACACCGCTATGTCTAAGGTGCTCCTGTCCTTCTCTAATAGAACTAGCCGGGGACTAGACGCCAGGCTTCGGGCTAAGTACATGACATGTCTTCACTTATTTAATGCTTTCAATAGCCCTTCAAGTTAGGTACCATTATTATCCTCATCAATCCCATTTTATAGAGAAGGAAACTGAGGTGCAGAGAAATTCACATTGAGCTTCACAGCAAATAAGCCGTGGAGGCCAAGTGTGATCCCAGGTGGACCCAAATCAAAGCCACACTGTTACTTTGCTCTGCGTGGCCTCCAGGGCAGCAGCCCCTGTGACTCTCCCTACATCGGGGTGTCTAATGAAAAGCTTCCCTGCTGGTTGAGCTGAAGGGCTCAGGGTGGGGGGTGTACAAAGAAACTCTGGCTGCAAGGGCCTCTAGGCAGAACTGGGCTCACAAAGTAATCACAATTTCCCAGTGAATACAGGACTTTGGACCTCAGGCAAGGTTCCTTGATGTCTGGGGGAGCCCGTGCTCCCCTGCAGTGCCCACAGATCCAGCCCTGACTGCTGGCCAGCCCCTGGACGGTGGTGCTTGTTGAAGCTTCTGCGGTCAGTGCCACGCAGCTACCTGCAGCCTGGCCCTGTGTCCCCAGGCTCCTGGCTAGAGGCCAAGGGGACTGACCCTTCCCACTCTGTTATCCAGGACATAGGTCACCCAGGCAGCCTGGCATGATGCCTCCAAGCCACTTGTACCCAGGCTTCTACAGCTTCTGCTCCCTCCCCTCCTCCATAGCCCTGGTGCTGCTTGGGGAACCAGGTCAGAGCAGCACCCCGGCTCCCCCACCCCAGCACCCACTCATCCTTGGCCTGCTGTCCTTATCTTCATCTGGCCCCAATCCTTCTGCAAATCGGGTCTTTGCAGGATTCCTGCTGACTCAGCAGCTGAGCCTGGACAGGACTTAGTCCCAGCGTGAGCGGATCTCCCTGCAGTGTGGGCAAGAATGACAAGCTCCACCAGACGGTTCTTTATTGCTCTGAGACTTCCCTGGGATAATTCCCAACCCCCAAGAGCCCTCTATCTGCTTGTGTCTCCTCCCCACACACCCCCAGCCTTGAAAAGGGATGCTCATCTCTAACCACAGGCACTGAACAGAGCAAACCAAGAGAAGCATCAATACCATCACACAGTGGTGCACATAACACACTTTGAGTTTCTGATGTTTCCTAATGGCTTCTTCCTGCTAAAATACAGTAGCTTAACAAAAACAACGACATCAACAATCTGGTGTTTGCCATTTACAGGCACTTTCTGTGAGGAGTATGACATGTTAAAAGAGAAAGAGATGAATCATAAAATACAGGAAGATCATGAGTCAATGATTCGCCGTGTCCAAGCCTGCTTCTTTACTAGTAAGGCGGGAGAATCATAACACCCAACTTGGGTCTTGACATTTTAATGAAATAGTGCATGGGAAAGCAGAAAACAGCAGAAAGGTTACTGGTTATAAGAGCTAAATCACTGTGACTCTAGATCCAAATCCAACAGCTACCGAATCAGTGGTTTCTGACTAGTCAATTTTTATTTTTTTTTCTTTCTTTTGCTTTATGTTTCTTTCGCTCTCTCTCTCTCTTTCTTTCTTCTTTCTCTTTCCTTCTCTCCTTCTCTCTTTCTTTTTTGAGACAGAGTTTCAACTGGGTAGATAGTTCACACTTGTAATCCCAGCCCTTTGGGAGGCCAAGGTGGGCAGATCACTTGAGGTCAGGAGTTCGAGACCAGTCTGGCCAACATGGCAAGACCATGTCTCTACTAAAAACACAAAAATCTGCCAGGCATGGTAGCACGCACCTGTAATCCCAGCTACTCAGGAGGCTGAAGTGGGAGAATTGCTTGAACCCGGGAGGCGGATGTTGCAGAGATCCAAGATTGTGCCATTGCACTTCAGCCTAGGTGACAGTGCGAGACTCCATCTCAATTTAAAAAAAGAGAGAGAGAGAGAGAGACTCACTCTGTCTTCCAGGCTGGAGTGCAGTGGTGCAATCTCGGCTCACTGCAGCCTCCGCCTGCCAGGCTCATACAATTCTTGGGCCTCAACCTCCCAAGTACCTGGAACTACAGGTGCACATTACCATGCTTGGTTAATTTATTATTTTTTGTAGAGACGTGGTTTCAACATGTTGGTCAAGCTGGTCTTGAAGTCCTGAGCTTGAGCAATCCTCCTGCCTTGGCCTCCCAAAGTGCTGGGATTACAGGGATGAGCCACTGTACCTGTTCACTAGCCAATTTTTTAAAAATTACATTTTCTAGAGAGGTCATTTTTACTGGGAAAAACACAGTGACACCATTCAAAAAAATTGAACAGTAACTTTAATCACCACATTAACACAATTTTAAAGGTTGATCTGCAACATATATACCTTTTGAAAGAATGTTTTCATCATATGTAGGCAGCTTTTTTTTTTTTTTTTACACTTGATCTTAGCCAAAAGGCCGAGAAGCGATTTTTTTTTTTTTTTTTTTGAGATGGAGTCTCACTCTGTCACCCAGGCTGGAGTGCAGTGGCATGATCTCGGCTCACTGCAACCTCCACCTCCCGGGTTCAAGCAATTCTCCTGCCTCAGCCTCCCGAATAGCTGGGACTACAGGTGCATTCCACCACACCCGGCTAATTTTTGTATTTTTAGTAGAAACAGGGTTTCGCCATTTTGACCAGGCTGGTCTCAAACTCCTGACCTCAGTTGATCCACCCATCTTGGCCTCCCAAAGTGCTGGGATTACAGGCCACCGTGCCTGGCCTGTAGGCAGGTTTTTAGAGAACATGTGTGCAGCCTGGCCAACATGGCAAAACCTGTCTTTACTAAAAATACAAAAATTAGCTGGGCGTGGTGGCACCCACCTGTAATGCCAGTTGCTTAGGAGGCTGAGACGGGAGGATTCCTTGAGCCCTGGAGGTGGAGGCTGCAGTCCCACCTGGGCGACAAAGCTAGACTGTCTCAAATAAAAAACAAAACAAAACAACAACAACAACAAAAACCGTGTGTGATTCCTTCAGGCACCAAGTCTGAGTTGCTAAGAAACAGAGTTGTCACTGGGCCTTGCTCTGCCAGGAGCTGCAGAGCTGGGGTCCTCTCTGTGGCGAGCACAGCAGGATGACTACTCTGTGGCGCCCTGGGGTGAGGGAGGAACCGTGACACCAGCCCCTAGGAAACGGAAGCAGAAAAAGGAGAAACAGCAACGGCTGCTCTGCTTCCGTCCCATCTCGCTCTTGGGACATTCCAGCCAGCAGAAAGCAGCTCCATGAGAGCCACGGAGGATCTCACAGCCGCAGTCTAATAGTAACGCAGAGGTAATTTTAACTCTTTATTCTTCTACCCTTGAAGGTAGGGATGAGCAGAGGCTTACCTCCCTCCAGGGTCAGCTGATATCCCCCCACCCCCAACCCCAGAAGTTGAGATGTCCCTTCTCTGTTCCACCCAAGCATCGCCTAAGTTGGGAACAGGTTCTATGTCTTAAAACTTGGGATTCTTTAAAAACATATGTGGCCAGGCGTGGTGGCTCACGCCTGTAATCCCAGGCAGATCATAAGGTCAGGAGTTCAAGACCAGCCTGACCATGTCTCTACTACAAATACAAAAATTAGCTGGGTGGTAGTGGTGCATGCCTGTAATCCCAGATACTCAGGAGACTGAGGCATGAGAATCGCTTGAGCCTGGGAGGTGGAGGTTGCAGGAAGCTTGGAGGTTGTGGTGAGCCAAGACCGTGCCACTGCACTCCGAACTGGGCAACAGAGTGAGACCCTGCCTCAAAACAACAGCAACAATGCGTGATGACATATGCCTATATTCTCAGCTACTGGGGAGGCTGAGGTGGGAGGATGGCTTGAGCCTGGGAAGTCAAGGCTGCAGTGAGCTGTGATCATGCCACTGCAATCCAGCCTGGGCAACAGAGTAAGAGCCTGTCTCAAAAAACACACACAAAAAAACAAAAACAGGCTGGACTCCTGTAATCCCAGCACTTTGGGAGGCCAA
Source organism: Sapajus apella (assembly GCF_009761245.1). Classification (NCBI taxonomy): domain Eukaryota; kingdom Metazoa; phylum Chordata; class Mammalia; order Primates; family Cebidae; genus Sapajus; species Sapajus apella. The sequence goes on along the minus strand of NW_022436972.1, from coordinate 16,598,948 downwards.
GGCAGGCGGATCACCTGAGGTCGGGAGTTCAAGACCAGCCTGACTAATGTGGAGAAACCCCGTCTCTACTAAAAATACAAAATTAGCCAGGCTTGGTGGCACATGCCTGTAATCCCAGCTACTCAGGAGTCTGAGGCAGGAGAATCACTCAAACCTGGGAGGCGGAGGTTGCAGTGAGCCGAGATTGCACCACTGCACTCTAGCCTGGGCAACAAAAGCGAAACTCCGTCTCAAAAAACCAACAAACAAAAAAGCACATGTGGAGTGTTGTAGAAGTCATTTCCCTTGGTAAGACAGTGGAGGAAACTACTTTGCTTTGACTCAAATTTACTTCTAGTCGACAGTATTTATAAATAGCCCCAGTCAGGCACTGCATAAAGACATTTCAGTCAACGACAGAGCACATATACACTGGTGGTCCCATAAGATTATAATGGAGCTTGCAATTTCCTTTTTTTTTTGTTTGAGGTAGTCTCATCCTGTTGCCCAGGCTGGAGGCTGGAGTGCAGGGGCATGATCTCGGCTCACTGCAACCTCTGCCTCCTGGGTTCAAACAATTCTCCTGCTTCAGCTTCCTGAGTAGTTGGGATTACAGGTGCCCAACACCAGACTCAGCTAATTTTTGTGTTTTCAGTAGAGACGGAGTTTCATCATGTTGGCCAGGCTGGTCTCTAACTCCTGACCTCGTGATCCACCTACCTTGGCATCCCAAAGTGCTGGGATTACAGGCAAGAGCCACCGCACCCAGCCAAAAAATTCCTATTTTTCAGCTTAGCATTGTGGTGCAACCATTACCTTTTCTATGTTTAGATACACGAATACTTAGCACTGTGTTACAGTAACCTACAGTACTCAGTACAGGAAGGCTGTACCAGTATGCAGCCCAGGGGCACTGGGCCATACCATGTAGCCTAGGCGTGGAGTAGCCTAGACCATCCACGTTTGTGTAATTACAATCTATGGTTTGCACAACAATGAAATTGCCTAATGAAGCATTTCTCAGAATGTGTCCCCATCATTAAGTGACACCTGACTGTATTTCCAGGACATAGTACTGGTCCTTGGGAAGCTCCAAAGGGAGAGAGTTCACCATGAGCTGAACCATCCTCCTCACTCTGTGCATGGAACCCCACTTAGCTTCCATTTCAGCGTTTAGGCTTATAGGAGGAGAATAGGTTTAGAAGCCACAGACCAGCAAGAACAGAAGTCATCGTCCTGTAATTTCTACTGGACCAGGTCTGTCTGACTGGAACCTCATTTTGCCTTTTTGCTTTAACTCCTCAGGAATGTGAACCCATCTTCCATGCCTTCCAGGAGGCCCTTGATCTTCTCTGCCCAGGGCCCACTCTTCTCTGACCCAGAGATGGGTCAGCTGATGGTGGCTCACACACCATCACTTCCTTCAAAGCCCAGGCATCTGTTTAAAGTCTGACCCTGTGAAGACTTTTCCTATTTTGGAAAAGCTCTTCTATTTGCCTGCAAAGATTTGTGCTCCTTTTTTAATTTCAATTTTTGTAGAGGAGGCGGGTTCTTGCTTTGTTGCCTCAGCTGGTCTCAAACTCCTGGGCTCAAGTGATCCTCCTACCTTGGCCTCCCAGAATGCTAGGATTACAGGCATGACCCACCATACCAGGATGGATTTGTCTTCCTTCAGGAGACAGTAGCTGATGTGTGCCCCTGGCCCTTCTTCCCTAGAATTCAGCAGTGGCCACCATGGGTTCTGTGAATTCCAGAGATCACAAGGCGGAAGCCCAGGTGGTGATGATGGGCCTGGACTTGGCGGGCAAGACCACGCTCCTTTACAGGCTGAAGGGCCACCAGCTAGTGGAGACCCTGCCCACTGTTGGATTCAACGTGGAGCCTCTGGAAGCTCCTGGGCACGTGTCACTGACTCTCTGGGACGTCGGGGGGCAGGCCCCACTCAGGACCAGCTGGAAGGACTATCTGGAAGGTGTAGATATCCTCGTGTATGTGCTGGACAGCACAGATGAAGCCCGCTTACCCGAGTCAGCAGCTGAGCTCGCGGAAGTTGTGAACGACCCCAACATGGCTGGTGTTCCCTTCTTGGTGCTGGCCAACAAGCAGGAGGCACGTGATGCACTTCCGCTGCTTGAGATCAGAAACAGGCTGAGTCTAGAGAGATTCCAGGACCACGGCTGGGAGCTACGGGGCTGCAGTGCTCTCACTGGGGTGGGGCTGCCCGAGGCCCTGCAGAGTCTGCACAGCCTCCTGAAATCTCGCAGCTGCCTGTGTCTCCAAGGAAGAGCCGGTGGGGTCCAGTGCCGACACAGCAAGAGATCTTGACCTGGACAGAGCTGCATATCTTTGCTCACACAAACTGGAAGCACCAGCTGATCCCTTGAGAAACTTATGCTCAGTCTATCAAACAAGAAATGCTGGCTTCGCCTGTAATCTCAGCACTTTGGGAGGCCACGGTGGGAGAATCCCTTGAGCATAGAACTTGGAGAGCAACATCACGAGACCCCATTTCTACTAATAATTAAAACATTGGCCAGGCATGGTGGCGTGTGCCTCTAGTCCCAGGTACTTGGGAGGCTGAGGGAGGAGAATCGCTTGAGCCTGGGAGGTGGAGGTTCTGGTGACCCGGATTGCACCACTACACTCCAGTCTGGGCGACAGAGTGAGACCCTGTCTCAATAATAATAATAATAATATTCTAAGAAAAAAATCTCAACACACTTCATTTAATAGCTCATTACCAAGTGTGAATGAAGCAACATGTCATAATAGAATGGCCACTGGTTGCATAACAATAGAGACCTAAATTCACAAATAGGGAAAGAGGTTTTAAAATCAAATTTGGGGTCAGATGTGGTGACTCTTGCCTGTAATCCCAGCACTTTGGGAGGCCAAGGCAGGCAGATCGCTTGAGGCCTGGAGTTTGAGACCAGCCTGGCCAACATGGTGAAACCCCATCTCTACTGAAAATGCAAAAATTAGACAGGTGGTGGTACAGGCCTGCAGTCCCAGCTACTCAGGAGGCTGAGGCAGGAGAATTGTTGAACCCAGGAAGTGGAGGTTGTAGTGAGCTGAGATCACGCCACTGCACTCCAGCCTGGTGACAGCGTGAGACTCTGTCTCAAAAAAGAAAAGAAAAGAAAAAGTCAAATTCAAATATCATCTGGACATGTCACAGTGGATCATGGATCCTTATGAGTGATTTTCCCCAGAAGCCCCTGGGGATGTGCCATTGTAACTCTGAAGGCAAACTCATCAGGGCCCACACAACAGCAGAGGTCTGCAGGTTAGACGTTCCCTGGGATGCTCAGTCCTGGGCAAGAGGCTGAACGTTCATGCCATCTAAAATCTATCCTTTTTTTTTCTGATGCTGATTAGCCTCTCCTCATTTTATGGCATTGTGTTGATCCTTTTCATAAACTTATTTTCTTACTTTTTCCTTCTCTTTTCTCCTTCTTGTAGCATATGTTTTCTTAAAGATCAGATCAATCATATATTTTATTTATTCATTCATTTGACCAAAAAATACACAGAGTATTTGGTTTGTGGCAAAAGCACTGAGCTTTAGAATATGAATCACGTGTTTTAGATGGGAGTTGTGAATTCTGAAGATACAGATGACAGCAATTGACGCCTTCTGTCTCATGATTGAGAGGGAAATGGGAAGTTGACCATAGCATCCTAGAAGGGCCATCAGGTGATCGTTACCTAGCATTCGAAATTATTTGCAAAATGTTATGCTTTGGGTCATTTTTCCAGGGAAGAAGATTCAGAACTTTTTACCAGATTTTCAAAGACATCTGTGACTCCTAAAAGTTAAGAATCACTGATGCGATTGTTGTATCCCTCATCCAACCCCAGATTACTTTCTGTAATTGGAGTTTTTTAATGGCAAGCAGCTTATATTTAGCACCTATTCTCATGTTAAAGAGCTGTAAATGTTAGATATCCCTTCTTATCCTGGATTGGCTCTCTCTCTGGAGTACTGCAGTGTAAATTGGCCATTACTACCCTTCTAAAATCTGAGATCTGCCAGGCCCCTCTTCTAACACCAGGTTAAGCATGCCGGGCTATTTCCAGTACTTGTCAATCGACATATTCCAAGATTCTGTGTGAGACACTAGGAATGCAAAGTTGAATGAGATAAGGCCTCAGGCCCCATGGAAGGTAAGACAGTCAAGACATAACTCCCATAAAAATGTGAGGAGAGAGACTCAGTTCAGCAAGTGTTAACTGAGCACTTACTTGGACCAAGCTCTGTGGTCTTGGTATTTTACATAGACTAACTCTCACAACTCTAAAAAATACATATATTCCCATTTTACAACATTACAAACTGAGGCTCAGAGAGGTTGTGACCTCTTGTCACTTGAGGCAGAGAGTTATAAAGTAACACATCTGGAATTTGAAATCAGATCTGTTTAGCACTAATGCTGCATTTTTCTACAACATCATGCTTTTAGAAGGTTTAAGCTAGGTAGGTAGGCTTTCAGTCAGCAGACATGATGGGGACAGCCTTCTAATATGAGGGAAGAGACTGTCTGGAAGCATGGGTCGGGGGGTATAAGAAGGATAAGTAAGAGGGTATACCTCCAGTAGGGTCTTGGGATGAGGGTTGGGTGAGGCTGACATGATAGAAAACAAAACTGGAATGGAAGTTTAGGTCCAAGTTGGGCAAAGTTGTTTGAATTTCAACAATCAGGGGTTTGGGTTGAGGAAGAAAAATCATGAGACTTGCCATTTAGGAGGACACCTCTGTGGCAGCATGGGAGTGAAATAAAGATCAAACAGGACCCTGGATCTGGGAAGTCAGGGAAACCAGCTAGATGATCAGCACACAGCGGATGAGGGAGAGGAAGAGAGATGAGAAAACTGAGAGCTATTACGAAGAAAACCAGTTGAGAGAGGAAGAATTTGGAGAGGGCTCAAGATTTTGAGTCTGCATGATGGAATGACTGGAGTGCCATGAACTTGAGAAGGTGAGCACTGAAGAACCAGGATGAGACGGGCTAGAACAGCTGGGTTCAGCTTTTGAAGGGTGGGTACAGATCTGGTCATAGCTGCTTTCAGATTGTTCCATTATCTGCAGTCCCGACTACCCTGCTGGATGTATTTGTTGGCTCCCACTCATGGAGGCTCATTTCCTCACATGATATGTCACTTTTGATTGTGAGCTCATTTTCGGTAGGAGTTATTTTTCCTGTGTGACTCCCATGTGGCCTGGACTGTAACAACATTTCTACAGAGTGGTATCTACCAGGATCCTGGGGATTTCAATTATTTTAGACCAAATATTATGTTAGTTTCTCTGCCTGGGGCTCCTGGACCTCAGAGGCAGTATATATCTGAACTGTGCACCCATTCAATGAGCAGGCCCTAGGGATTCCATATCTGAAAGGTGACATTTTTTTTCCCTTGCATCCATGTTCTAAGACTGACAGCTTGCCTCCTCAGACTTCCCTGAGCTGGTGGGCAGCATTTTTTTAACCCTCTTTTAAGGAAGGGTCATCTCTCTGATGCTTTTTTTCTGAGCTCAGATTAACATTTTCTATCTCCAAGCATGCCTAAGGCCACATGTCCTGTTCTCCCACTGGTGTTTTAATTTCAGCCCACTCTCGAGAGCCTAAATTTGGCTCCTCTACAATTTCCATGGACCCCAGGCTTCCAGCTTACACTTACTGCTTTGGCTGTGGTTCCTCTCTTCCATTTCTACCACTTGAGGATTTCCTTTTATTTTGTCCAAAGATGGCATGCATTAAAAAAATTTTTTTTTGTTACAGTTTACCCAACATTTCTATGATTTTTTTTCATGGGAAGCCCATTTGCCATAATGCTAGATGTCCTGAACTTGTTTTGATATGTGGCCCTGAGCCTTCCCAAGGTGCTGTCAGGACGGTGACATGATTAGATCTGTTCTTAGAAAGATATCATGGGCAGCAGCATTTGGGTGGAGGTAGCATCCTGAAGGCAAGGAGACTAGAGGTGTCTTTTGACCCAGGTAGACACTATTGACACATTGGTCTGCACAAACAGTTCACCACAAAAAGCTGCCCTTTCATGCCATAAGCTTGATTTTTCCTGTTGTCTTGGCAATCCCTCTGGTTCAGCCAGGACAGTAGTCTCCTCTCTGACACCAAGATGGACCATGCTCTCCCCCAGCTCCGAGTGTGTGCTCCTTGCCGGAACACACACAGTGGACGAGAGGACCCTCAGGTGGCTCTGAGTATTTGCCTTAAGCCCATCATCCTTGAAAGCAGATGTGCTTGATCTTAACAGAGCCAGGAAGTCTCCCCTCAGATACAATTTTGGAAAAAGGACAATGAAAGCAAAAAACCCTGTTTCCAGTGGAGGGTGTTGAGGTTCTTCACGTTTTGAACACAGAATTGGACAAATGGGCAAGAAAAGCACAGATTTATTGAAATGAAAGTACACTCCACAGAGCGGGAGTGGGTCAAGCAAGCAGCTCAAGAGCAAGGGTTACAGAATTTTCTGGGGTTTAAATACCCTCTAGAGGTTTCCCATTGGTTATTTGGTTTATGCCCTATGTAAATGAAGTAGTGGCCCGTGATCAGACCCATTGATTGCAGAAAATTACTAATCAGAGGCTGAAGTGAAGACACAAAGTTACCCCTATGCAAATATCTGATTGATTGCAGAAAGTGACCAATCAGAGGCTGAAGTGAAGTTACAAAGTTATACTCCTCTGCAAATAAAGACTTGGCCTGCGGCCAGCCTGATTGGTTGTAGGAGGGGGCCAATCAGAGGTGCTTTCAGTTTTCATCTGCAATGCAGAGGAAGCTGGGGGTTGCAAAGGCAGTAGCCTCTGATCCTTTTGTTATCTGGGTGTGGAGAGGTGCACTTTTCCTTTTGATTCAGTTCTAGGAAGTCAGTGCGAATCAGCCTTACCTTCCCCGCCTCCAGACCCTACTCTCCTGCTCAATAACTATGCCCAGTTAGTGTTAACTGTAACTCTCTGCTGCTCTGCCTCCTGCTAAGGACTGAACATCAATCAGATCACTCGCATCGAATCACTCAGCAGGTGAGTTCGGGGATGATAACCACACAGTTCTCTCTGCATGAAGGGTGGGTTTGAGAGCCTCAGAGTCTGGGGGCAGCTCTGCCAGCCGTCCGCTTACTGGCTTACTGTTTCCCTCGGGTGAGCATGGGAATCCCACAGGGTACAAGGCCCTGCATCTCCTTCGGGGATTTCCGAGGCCCTCTTTCTTTGCATGTGCTCTGGCCCATCAAGCTCCCATGTCAGGTGCAGTGCTTGTAGTTGCAGTAGTGACCTTAGCAGTGGCAGCAGTTCTACAGGGTCACAGAGCTTTAGGGAAGCCTCCTAACACCCCTGCTCTTCCTTAGGCTGCAGCTGCTTTCCTGTCCATGATTTAAGGATCCTTAGATCCCACCTGTCCAGGAAGCTCTCCCCACACACCCCAGCCTACGTCCAGCCTCCCCCTGAGGTCCCATGGTGTGACTGACTGTCCAGGCCCCAGCGTCCTTGTGCCCTAACTGGGGCTGTTCCACATTGATATGTGGTCTCCCCAGGCATGGGGTACACTCCTAGAGAGGAGGGGCCAAGTCTTCCATCCTTCTGACCCTCTGCAAAGCCTGAAACAAAATTAGATACTGAGAGTTTCTCATTAAGTACCTGGGTGAATAATGAATAACTGATTAAAGCCAGGGAATTGGGTATCACAGCACGGAGTCCCTGGGTCCTCTGAACAGTCCAAAATAAAATTCCAAAATGAGAACACCAACAGGCTCCCTGGCTTGAGAGCCAAAATGGCAGCACAAACCTATGTCTCAGGCATCCCTTGTGGTAAAAACAAGAAGAAGCCAGATACACTCTTTCTAGAGCATGTCACACCCAAAACAACCTAGCTTTTAGTTTACGGAGGAAAAGGGGTGGAAGGTGGAGACCCGGAACCAGATGAGAATCAAACAGGAACAATAAGTTCAGGGTGTGCCTCTTGTCCCAGCACCTGGGTCAACATGGGCAAGACCCGATGCAGTGGTGGAGATGCTGACCTTTGCTACTGCCTCTTGGGCCTGTAAGAGCAAATACAATTAAAAAAATTTTTTTTTTAGTTTTTCATTTTGTTTTTGAGACAGGGTCTCTCTTGTCACTCTGGCTGGAGTGCAGTGGCATGGTCTCGGCTCACTGCAGCATGGACCTCCTGGGCTCAAACGATCTTCCCACCTCAGCCGGGACTACATGGAGTAGCCACCCCACTTGGCTAATTTTTAATTTTTTTGTAGAGACAGGATTTTGGCACATTGCCCAGGCTGGTGTCAGACTCTTGGCTTCCCCTCATCCCAAAGTGTGGGGATAACAGGCAGGTCTGCCAATACAAATTGAAAGAAGAAGCCTGTTTGATAGATCAGTAGCGTGACTATAATTAACATTAATCCAATATGCATTTCAAAAAAGCTAGAAGAGATTAATTTGAATGTTCCTAGCATAAAGAAAAGATCAGTGTTTAAGGTGATGGATATTCCAGTTGCCCTGATTCAATTATATTAATGTTAACAAATTATTCCATGTACTTCAAAAACATGTACATCTATTGTGTACCAATAAAAAAAATAAGAGTTTTAAGAGTTTTAATTCTCCTTGTGGAAAATAAGGGAAGAGACTTCACCTCCCTCCCTTTTTACTTTAGGAAACTTCACATTTTAAGTTTGTTCCTCCGTTTCTTTGAGATGTATGTCAATCTTTTAAAAAGCTAAATAGGGCCAGGTGAGGTGACTCACACTTGTTATCCCCAGTGCTTTTGGAGGCTGAGGTGGGAGGACTGCTTGAGGCCAGGAGTTCAAGGTTACAGTGAGCCATCATTCCATCACTGCACCCCAGCCTGGGCAGCAACAGAGGTCCTGTGTCTTTAAAATACTAATAAATAATAAATTTGAAAGCTCAGTAAGCTTCTTGGCAGCTTTAGGACTCAGAAATACCGTTTTCAAGGACCAAGGAGCCAACCCTTTGAAACATAATCATCGGAGTTTCAGTGGGAGGGTAGGAGCCTGATCTGGCAGGTGCCTCCCTCTAAGTTGCAAAGCTACTTCCTGTCCTAAAGCTATGAGAAGTTTGTTTTTCCTGTGGATAAAGTCAATTAGCTAACACAGATGGTGACCTCAATTACTAGGTGAATCTGTGGTGAGCTCTGTGCAACAAATGGGGCTGCCGAGTCCTCTTACTTGAGAACCCGTCTGGAACAAGTCACCTCTGCATGACTCTATAAAAGGGCGAGGTCTCTTTCTGTCTTTGTAGTCTCTTAGGGGATTGTGTGGGATGTGCGTTACATTTTGGTTAAATGCTTATTAGCTAACAAAACAATTTTCTTTCTCTACTCCCTTTGTGGAGAGATTTCCTGGATTGGCAGAGATTTTTGTTTGTTTGTTTATTTATTTATTTTTGAGATGGAGTCTGTCGCCCATGCTGGAGTGCAATGGCACGATCTCGGCTCAGGGCAACCTCCACAACCTCCACCTCCTGAGTTCAGGCGATTCTCCTGCCTCAGCCTTCTGAATAGCTGGGATTACAGGCGTGCGCCACCACGCCTGGCTAATTTTTGTATTTTTAGTAGAGACAGGGTTTCACCACGTTGGTCAGGCTGGTCTCGAACTCCTGATCTCGTGATCCACTTGCCTCGGCCTCCCAAAGTGCTGGGATTGTAGGTGTGAACCACCGCGCCCAGCCTGAGGTTTATTTTGAATAATATTTTCTCCACAGGCCCATCGTCCTGACTCTCTGAGCTTTCAGCCGCACCCAGGATCAGTCAGATGGCACAGCGGAAGGAAGAGTGCTCAGCCTGAAGGCATCCTAATGAGCGAGAGAAAACTCAAGGAGGTTTTTGGAGGGCGCTTAGTTAGGAATGATGAACCTAGCTCAGCATGACTTGTGGCCTTCCCCATTGGCAAGAGTAAGAACACCTGCGACTGCTCCTGAACTCACTAAGAATTTCACAGTGTGTGAAGGGTGACTCCGAGTTTCCTTCCCACATGGCTTATAATAGTAGCAGCTCAGGAAAAACAAAACAATGTTTTACATTTATTTACTTTTAGAGATGGGTTCTCACTCTGTCACCCAGGCTGGAGTGCAGTGGCACAATCATGGCTCACTACAGCCTCAACTTTCTGGGCACCAGTGATCCTCCCACCTCCGCCTCCTGACTGGCTAGGACTGTAGGCACGCTCCCCATGCCTGGCTATTTTTAAAAATTTTTATTAGAGACAAAAGCTTGCTTCGTTTCCCAGGTTGGTTTTGAACTCTTGGGCTCAAGTGAGCCTCCTGCCTTGGCCTCCCAAAGTGCTGGGATTACACGGGTGAGCCACCACGCCTGGCCACAAAACAATTTTAGAAAGGAAAAAAGCCTTTTATTTTTACTTGTCTTAATTTCTACTCCTCTGAGACATCCACCCCCAAGGAAACTTGGCTACGTAGCTATAGATTATAAGTACTTTTAAATTCTCCTTGAGAAATGCCACTATCCTGCCTTAGATCTCGAGCTAAAACCTGGGATCTAAGGCAGGATAATGAGTCCTGCTTACCCCCGATCTGGGGCACATTGATATTTTTGCAGGTTCCTTCAAGCATGAAATTGCAAACCTAAACAAACTGCTTCTCATAAAAGTATTTCCAATTCTTCAAATAAAAGGAGGCATCCTAATTATAAATAATCTCTGGATTATAAACATGACACCACATCTCTTGCAATTTTTATTTTACCTAGTCTTTGAATTCCATGAACTTCAATTTCATGTGGTGTTAAGTGCTGGCCTAACCTGGAAGGAAAATATAAAAGATAAAAAGAAAGGTATATAAAGATTTCTCAGAGTTATATAAAAAATCCTTCTGTGAGAGACCTGCTACAAAGACGGAGACACCAGATCCCCCTGTGCTCAAACTGTCACCGTCTAAATGCAGTTGAGTGTGTTGCCTTAGAGTCTGGGCTTGAAGTCAGTCAGAAGTGACCAGAACACCAGCCCTACCCCTCACCAATAGGGTAACCTTGGGCCAATTATTTAACCCTTCTAAGCCATAAGTACCTCATCTGCAGAATGGAAATGATAGGGAGCACTTGGCAAGGTTCTTGTGAGAATTAAGTGAGATATTAAGCACCCGGCTAGCTCAGTCGGTAGCAAATTGCGATACTGTGTTCATCTAGTCAACATGTATTTCTTTATTTTAAATAGTGTTATATAGTTATAGAGATAGGGGTCTTGCTGTATTGCCCTGGTTGGAGTGCAGTGGTGTGATCACAGCTCACTGCATGCTCAAACTCCTGGGCTCAAGGGATCCTCTGGCCTCAGCCTCCTGAGTAGCTGGGACTACAGGTATGCGCCACCATGCCTGGCTAATTAAGATTTTTAAAAAATAGAAATAGGGGTTTCACCACCTTGCCCAGGCTGGTCTTCAGCTCCTGGTCTCAAATGATCCTCCGCATCGGCCTCCCAAAGTGCTAGGATTACAGGCATGAGCCACCGTGCCAGGCCTTGACTGGTGTTTCTTGAGTACCTACTATGTGCAGGTACTATTCTTAAGCATTCTGGAGCCTGCTGGACATTTAGCTCCCAGCCTCCTCTCTACCACAATGAACATTTCCATCCCAGGACTTCTCCTCTCCCTCTCCTTAGACCAAAGCTCTTGCAGTCTGAGAATGGAAAAGCCCAGCATGAGCTTCTCCATGCACTTCCAATGCACCCTCCTCTAGCAAAGGCTGAAGACAAGGATTTCAGAAGACTGGAAATAGAATCCCACACTCAGCTCCTCTCTGAAACTCTACAACAACTGCTTCATTCCTTGGACTTCAGTTTTGGTTTTTGGTTTTTTTTTTTCTTTCTTTTTTTTTTTTTTTTGAGATGGAGTTTCTCCCTTGTTGCCCAGGCTGGAGTGCAGTGGTGCGATCTTGGCTCACCACAACATTTGCCTCCAGGGTTCAAGCAATTCTCCTGCCTTAGCCTCCAGAGTAGCTAGGACTGCAGGCATGCACCACCATGCCCTAGGAACCAAGAACCCTGTGCAGTGGGGGCAAAAGCCTGACGGTTGTTTTGTTCCCCCACAGCTATAGGTTACAAAGTTCTTACACAAGCTTTGGGGTGGCCCCACCCCAGGCCCTTCCTTCCCCTCAGTCAGTGATGACTCAAGAGGTTTTGGAAAGGAGCTCAGGGGACACTCAAGCAGCAGGCTCAGCTTAGGGCACTTCTGACGCATTTTCTAGGTAACATTAGGAGCTGGTTCCAGACTGGACTCCCCAGCCACATGGACATTCACTCCCCAGGCTTGGTCTACAGTGCCCTGGGAGTTCAGTAATACACTGCCTAAAGGAGATTTTAGGAGGGAGAAAAAAGAAAAGAAGGAAAGAGGGAAGGAGGGAGGGAGGGAGAGAAATAGAAAGAAAGGGAAGGAGAGAGGAAGGAAGGAAAGAGAGAGACAGAAGAAAGAAAGAGGCCGGGTACGGTAGCTCATGTCTGTAATCCCAGCACTTTGAGAGGCCCAGACAGGTAGATCATGAGGTCAGGAGTTCGAGACCAGCCTGACCAAGATGGTGAAACCCCATCTCTACTAAAAATAAAAATAAAAATAAATTAGTGGGGCACAGTGGCAGGCACCTGTAATACCAGTTACTTGGGAGAGGCAGGAGAATCGCTTGAACCCTGGAGGCAGAGGTTACAGTGAGCTGAGATTGCACCACTGCACGCTAGCCTAGGTGACAGAGCAAGACTCCTTCTCAAACCAAAAGAAAAAACAGAAGAAAGAATGAGAGAGAAGAGAGGGAAGGGGAGGGGAGGGAAGGAGAGGGATGTGGTGCCTAACGCCTGTAATGCCAGCACTTTGGGAGGCTGAGGCGGGTGAAACACCTGAGGTCAGGACTTCGAGACCAGCCTGGTCAATATGGCGAAACCCCATCTCTACTAAAAAATACAAAAAAATAGCTGGGCGTGGTGGCTGACGCCTGTAATCCCAGCTACTTGGGATTAGGGCTGAGGCAGGAGAATTGCCTGAATCCGGGAGATGGAGGTTGCAGTGAGCCAAGATCATGCCACTGTACTCCAGCCTGGGCGACACAGTAAGACTCCGTCAAAAATAAAAATAAAAAAAGAAAGAAAGAAAGGAAGGAGAGAGAAAGAAGAAAAGGAAGGAAGGAAGGAAGAAAAACAGTCATTGAGAATTGTGAATGTATATGTATGTTTAACAGTATGTATAATTGTATGTATATCTATGTCTCACCAGAGAGACAGTAAAGGGATTTAAAAAAAAAAAAAAAAAAGCCAAAACCCACACAGGCAAAGAAAGCAGAAGAGTAGTAGACTTGAGATAGCAATACAATTATAGAAAATGGGAAGTGATTTCTCACAGACCAGAGAAATCAGAAACCTACATCTGCTGGGGACTGGTGTGTGTGTGTGTGGCCTGAAGGATTTACTCTGTGCCAGGCGCTGGTCTAAGGGCTGAAGTATATCAACTTGCACGATCCCCCAAAAGTGCTAGCAGGATTTATATCCTAATTTTGGACACTAGGCATAGAAAGATTTAATTTGCCTCAGGTTACACTGCAGAATCTGGACCTCTCTTGAGATTCGGCCCCAGAGACCACACTTGGCACTGCCTCACAGTCATGGGCAAGACCGCAGGAGCCAAACCCCATTTTTCTCAGGCAGGCAGCTGCCCTCTGCTCCCGGCAGAAGGCTGTGGGTTTCCTTAGGAGGCTTCCCACAGTTGAGGATGGGGTGAGACACCTATGAAAACAAGAGAATTTAGGCCAGGCGCCTGTAATCCCAGCACTTTGGGAGGCTGAGGTGGGAGGATCACTTGAGTCCAAGAGCTTGTGACCAGCATGGCAGAAGAGTGAGATCCCGTCTCTACAAAAAATAAACAAAATTAGCCGGGCGTCGTGGCAGGCACCTGTGGTCCCAGCTACTCAGCGCGGGGGCTGAGGTGGGAGGATCACTTGAGCCCGGGAGGTTGCGGCTGCAGTGAGCCGAGATGACACCAGTGCGCACCAGCCTGGGCGGCAGAGCCAGATACCGTCTAAAAAAAAAGAAAGAAAACAAGAGAATTCAGTGAAAGTCTGAATTCGGCTCCCATGTGTTGGCAGTGAGGCCCACACACCCCAGGCAGGGGCAGGGAGCTCCTCCCCAGGAGTGCTGATCGGCTGGGGAGAACACTGCCTGCACCAGCGCCCGAGGGCCCCGCGGAACTGCTGGCTCACCAGCTTAGGAGGCCTGGCCACACACCCGGGGCTCACACAACCTTCCATCAGCTGTTACCTTCCCCTTGTTTCCTACATTTTTATTATGGAAAAATGTAAACATACAGAAAAACCACACAAAGAGTACAATGTACTCACTGCCTCTGTTCTGCAGTCGTTAGCACCTTACCATATTTATCTTTAGATGTGTGTTGTGTATATAGTATACTATTTTCTTTTCTTTTTTTTCTTTATTTTTTATTTTTTTTTTTTTTGAGACATACTCTCACTCTGTTGCCCAGGCTGGAGTGCAGTGGCACAATCTCGAGTCACTGCAACCTCCACCTCCCGGGTTCAAGTGATTCTCCTGCCTCAGCCTCCCGTGTAGCTGGGATTACAGGCATGTGTTACCACACCCAGCTAATTTTTGTATTTTTAGTAGAGACAGGGTTTCACCATGTTGGCCAGGCTAGCCTTGAACTCCCAACCTCAGGTGATCTGCCCACTTTGGCCTCCCAAAGTGATGGGATTATAGGCATGAGCCACCGTGGGCAGCCGTGTATATTGTTTATCTGAACCATCTAAAAAATGAGCTGTAGCCATAATATTTCACCTGTACATGTTTCAGTATCTATCTTCACAGGGTAAGGACATTATCATGCATAACTATAAATCCATGATGCACAATTTAACACAATTTTCTAATGTTGTCTCATACTGTATCCATATTCTAGCCTCCCGCATTGTCCCTAGAATGTCTTTTCCACGTGCGCACATTGCAATTGGCTCTATGTCTCTTTATTGTCCTTACTAGAATATTCCCCGTCTCTTGTTTTCCCCACAATGTTGACTTTTTGAGTAGGCCAGGCCATTTAGTGGAAGGAGCATCTCGCATCTGATTTTTCCTATTGTTTCCTTGTACTGTGATTTAACTTGTCCCTCTATCTCTTGTAAGTCCCATAAACTGGAAGTGAGCACTGAAGGCTCAACTAGATTTGGATCAGACACTTTGGCAAGACACAAGCTGAAGTTCTGTCATTCATGTTGCATTGGATTTGGAGACAGCGTCTGCGCAGGTCACTGGCGGTGAAGCGAAGCTTGATCGCTTGGTGGAGGTAGTGACTGCTGGATCTTTCCACTGTAAAGGCACACATTTCCCTTCGCCAGTGACCTTCGGGTACACTGAGCACGTGTGAATATCCTGCTCAATGCCCTTCTCAGATACGGACAATTAAAGGATGACAGGAAACTGAGAAAAAGCTTTCAGTATGAAAGAGGGAGACAGAAACAAACGGGAAAAAGCTGACTCAGAGGAAAGAGAGGCCATTGCAGGAAGCATAAGAAAACTTCCCCTAAATAATAAGTAGCCTTAAAAGTGAGAAAATGTATTACATTCATGATTGACAAGATTGCTGTGAAAAAAATATTTGTTTGTTTTGAGACAAGGTCTTGCTCTGTCACCCAGGCTGGAGTGCAGTGGCGCGATCATGGCTCACTGCAGCCTCAAATGCCTGGCCTCAAGCAATCCTCCTGCCTCAGCCTCCCAAGTAGCTAGGACCACAGGTGTGCACCACCACACCCAGCTAATTGAAAAACAATTTTTTTTTTTTTTTAGAGATGGGTCTCGCCTGTTGCCCAGGCTGGTCTTGAATTCCTGGCCTTAAGTGATTCTCCCACCTCCGCCTCCCAAAGTGCTGGAATTACAGATGTGAGCCACTGCACCTGGCCAAAAAAATATTTAGAAAATGAGATAGAGCTCTTGGGCTCCACACTGAAAAATCCACTGCAAAACTGGAAGATAAAGTACAAACAAGAATTTCTAATAAAGTAGAACAAGGCCAGGCACGGTGGCTCACGCCTGTAATCCCAGCACTTTGGGAGGCCAAGGTGGGAGGATCACCTGAGGTCAGGAGTTCAAGACCAGCCTGACCAACATGGAAAACCCTGCCTCTACTAAAAATACACAGTTAGCTGGGCGAGGTCGCACACGCCTGTAATCTTAGCTACTTGGAAGGCTGAGGCAGGAGAATTGCTTGAACCTCAGAGGCGGAGATTTCGTCGAGCCAAGATCACACCACTGCCCTCCAGCCTGGGCAACAGAGTGAGACCCCATCTCAAAAAAAGAAAAAAATAAAGTAGAACAAAAGGACAAATAATGAAAAATAGGAACTGAAAACACAGGAAAACTGAACAATTAGTCCAAAAGTTTAGCATCAGAATAATGGGAGTTCCAGAAAGACAAAAGAGAAGAAATGGAGGGAATTATCAGAGAAATAATGCAAGAACGGGCCAAGCGCCATGGCTCATACCTGTAATTCCAGCACTTTGGGAAGTTGAGGTGGGAGGACCCCTTCCACCTAGGAGTTCGAGACTAGCCTGGGCAACATAGTATAACCCCCATCTCTACATGAAATAAAAAAACAAAATTAGCTGGGCATGGTGGCTTATGCTTGTAGTCCCAGCAGCTCAGGAGGCTGAAGTGGGAGGATCGCTTGAGCCCAGGAGGCAAAGGCTGCAGTTGAGCCAGCTATGTTCTTATCACTGCACTCCAGCCTGGGTGACAGAGGGAGACTCTGTTTAAAAAAAAAAAGAAAGAGAGAAAGAGAAAGAAATATAAGAAGGAAAGAAAGTAACTATAGTGTATGAGATGATGGGTATGTTAATTTGCCTGACTCTGGTAATCACCTCACTATGTACATCAAGATAAGTATATAAAAATATTATGTTGTGTACCTTGAATATACAGTATATTTAAATATAAAAATATATACAATTAAAAAATACCTTTTAAGAAACACACACAAGCCGGGCGCGGTGGCTCAAGCCTGTAATCCCAGCACTGTGGGAGGCCGAGGCGGGTGGATCACGAGGTCAAGAGATCGAGACCATCCTGGTCAACATGGTGAAACCCCGTCTCTACTAAAAATACAAAAAATTAGCTGGGCATGGTGGTGCGTGCCTGTAATCCCAGCTACTCAGGAGGCTGAGGCAGGAGAATTGTCTGAACCCAGGAGGCGGAGGTTGCAGTGAGCCGAGATTGCGCCATTGCACTCCAGCCTGGGTAACAAGAGCGAAACTCCGTCTCCAAAAAAAAAAAAAAAAAAGAAACACACACAAAAGCACAATATTATGAACTTTCTGAACATCATCAAAGAGGAAAACAGATCACATACAAAAGTCAGAATGGCATTCAACTTTTAAATAACAACACTAAATTCTAAGGGATAATGGAGCCAGGTGCTGTGGCTCACACCTACAATCACAGCACTCCGGGAGGCTGAGGCAGGAGGAACTCTTGGGGCCAGGAGTTTGAGACCAGCTTGGGTAACAAAGCAAGACCTTGTCTCTACAAAAAAGAAAATAATTAGCCAGGCCTAGTGGCGTGCACCTACGTAGTACCAGCTATTTGGGAGGCTGAGGCAGGAGGATGGCTTGAGCTCAGGAGTTCGAGGCTGTAGTGAGCTATGATGGTACCACTGTACTCCAAACTGGGTGACGGAGTGAAACCTTATCTCTAAAACAATAAATAAATAAATAATAAAGGATAATGGAGCAAAGTCTTCTACCTTCTGAGGTGAATTTGAACAACAAAATTGTCCAGTGACCCACAGGATAAAATATCTATGAGTCAGTGCTAATAAAAATAAATCATTGAGTGACTACATAAATGGAAAAGAAATAGCTCTGCCCTACAAGAGAATTCCAATTAATAAGTGTAAAAGAAATGAGGAAAAAGGAAAATTACTATTAGAATATTACAGTAATAATTGTTACAGGCAAGATTCATCAATGAATGCTATAACTAGTTGGTAAAAGGTTGAGGATTAACAGGATAGTAACATAGTCTCAAAGTATGTCCACTAATATATTTATTGTCTTCAAAAGGAGAAAAACTTTATGATGGAGAAACTAGCAGAAACCACTTTCACATGATCAAGGTTAGAAAGACAAAGACTGCCTCAGATTGGAGGAGACCGAGAAGACTTAGCAACCAAAGCAAAGTGGAATCCCAAAGTGGATCATGGAAAAATAAAAGGACACTATTGGAAACACTGGTTATATCTGAAGTCTGTAGTTTAGTAAGTAGTAGTGTACCAAAGGGAATTTCCTAGTTTTGATCATTGTACTATGGCTATGTGAGCTGTATAAAGACATTACATAGAACTCTGGAGTGTCTTTGCAGCTTTTCTGTAAGTCTAAAATTATTTAAAAATAGTAAAACAAAATTCAGAGGAAGAATTATTTCCAACCTAGAATTTTATAATCAATTGTGAACATAGCGCAATGACATTTCTTGGACATTCAAGAGCTCATGCACTTTCTGTTAGGAAGTGACTGTAGTTCTGCTCCCTTACAAGAACGAACCAAGATGCAGACGTGGCATCTACAGAATGTGGAATTCAACACTAGAGGAAGGTAAAGGAATTTCCAGAACCACGGCTATGCAGAGGCTTCCAGAGCAACCAGTATAGATGGGAGCAAGGGGACTCATCGTTCCTAGAGGAAGGATGTTGCCTACCAACCAGCCGCCACCAACAGTTGACCTATCTGTTTGATTATATCAGGGACATTTTCAGTTTTGACAGAGTATGAGATTGAATTATTGATAAGTATGTAGAAGACTAAGCGAACAAACAGGAAAAAAAAAAAGCAATTATCAGCTCTTTGGAAAACAAAAGGTTGCCCCAAAAAGAAATGTAATCATAGTATCCTAAATGACTCACTTGGGGATAATTTTTCCAATGTAAATACTAAATATTCATATTGGGAGGAGGGAAGAAGGGAAATATGTGTGTGAGTGGAGAAGGGGGGTAAGAATTAAATTTTTGTTTTCTAAGATAAGAAGCAAGGAGGCAGCAAACCACATTGCCATGTGTGTATCTATGCAACAACCCTGCATGATCTGCACATGTACCCCAGAACCTAAAGTACAAAAAAAAGAAAAAAAAAAAAAGCAGCAGCAGCAGCAGCAGCAAGGAAATCACTGACCAATGGGCTCCCAGCCCCAAGGCAAGCTGCATCTTTTAGGTATCATTATCTGGGTGGGAATAGTGAAGCTGGTGTAGCAGATGTGAACACACAGGGGAATCCTCTCTTCTGCTGTCCTAGGCAAACTGGTGGGTAATGGAAGGAAGCCAAAGCTGAGTGGGATTAGAGCTAGGAAGAGGGGCCAGGCTGTGCTGGCCCATGATGAGATGAGCTCAGGTTCCATTTCAGCAGGGTTCAGTGTCCAGGGAGATGCCATCTGGGGTGGAGTGCAGCCACAAGTCAAAGCAGCTGATAGCTGTCACGAGGTGGCTGTGGCCTGGTTTGGGCCTTGTTTTCGAAGGCAGATTCTGTGAAACACTACTTCTGAAGGATGTAAAGAACTGACCTGAAAAGAGGGTTCCATGGTCCAATGTACTTGAGAAATGCTGGATTCAATGACACTAAACAAGTTTCTCCACTGCAGAACATCTTAGAACCCTCAATATGATCATGGGAATCTCCAGTCTCTAAAGCACGGCATGTGGGGGAGATGGTGACAAAGCGTTTGATCAGGACCCTGGAACCCTTTCTACACAGAACACTGGAGTACAGAACTACAGACAACCCTTTCCAGAGTAGGGGTTGGCCTCAGTCAGGGCTGGCACTGACAGGAAAAACACCTGCTTCCTCGTATCCTCACATCTTCACCACCACTGCCAAGCCCTTTCTACTGGCTAAGTCTAATTAGGGCTTCGGGTCCACCAGGCACATGAATTGGGGTTAGACAGGCTCTGCTCTCATGAAAAACCTAAATGTTAACAAGACAGAAATGTAGGCACAAGCCCAGTTATAAGGTATGGAGGCTCCCAGCAGAGGGGGTGAAACTCAGTGGCCCCCAGACCTGTAGTGTGCTGACAGCCCCGTGCAACGCCAAGGTCAAACCTACAGCAGCCTTTCTCCATCAGCCCTTCTCCAGCACCCTGAGGATCTCAGCGGCATTCCTTGGTCAGGCTCTGGAAATGGTAAGGGAAACTGCTGTGGGAAGGTGAACTCCAGGGGTTCCAGCCTGGCTTGTTTTGGGGAAATGCAGGAGCTGACAACTTACAGTCACAGCCCGTCCCCACTCACTCGCTGCACGGGGCTCAGTCATTCATGTACCCCATTTCTCCAGGTCTTTAGTGGGGGTTCCCTGGTGCCAACACCATTCCAGCTAGGGGCCGATGGATGAAAACCCCTCTTTGAAGCACAGGCAGAATGTATCCTTAGAAAGGAAGCCAGGGGGCTGGGCACCACCAAGTCATTCCAGAGTGAAAGGAACACAAGTCCAATCTCAGGCTGTATGATTGACAAAGCTTCTGGGTGCATGACTTTTACATTTTTCACTTTATTCTCTGTGATGTGCCCTGCTCAGGAGCCATAGGATTTTACCAGTTGTTCTGTTCTAGCCCTGAGCAGCTGCATGTTTTACTGTATTCAGGAACTGTACCATGGACAGATGCAAAGCCACTAAATGTGAGCTGGAATAGACAAGAACAGTTTATTGAGTGTTTACTATGTGCTCGTCCTCACGTTACCTGATAAGCACTAGGAATCGCAGTTTTTGGGGTGCAGAGGGTGAGGATGAGGGCAGTTACACATCTTGTCAAGCCTTCCATTGGCAAGGGGCAGCTGTAACTCAGTACTGTCTATGGGCACAGCCTGGCTCTGGGCTCCCCCCGGCCCTTCGCAGGCAGCCTGGCTGCCACTGTCCCCCACAGCACTGGGCAGGCCGCTCACCTTTTGTTGTTGCCAGGTTCTTTGATAATCCCTGTCCATGGGGTTCACGAGATTATAGTGAGGATCAGATAATGCAATGAGCAGAAAAGTGCTCTGGAGTGGAGTGAATACGCATGTGGGGCACCAATCACAGCCACTCCTTTTTCTAGATACCCAACAATGTGGCATCCCAAAGGGATCACTGTCTCTGTGTGTGTTTACAAGCTGACTAGAAAAAGGAAAAAGGCACACAGACACAAGAAGACGGAAGTGTGATTTTGAAAGTGGGTCCCCCTGTACCCAGAGCCAGAAGGCCTGAAGGAGGTAAGGATCGAGACCCACGGTCTGAAGGCTCTGAACTGAAACTTTGGAAGAGTGAACTCTCAGACCTCACGGCTGCCCCCACCCCCTCCCAACCCTTCCCCTAAATGCTCCAGACACTAAAAATACCCCCAGCCACCTGCTGCCCTGGGAGGCAATAAATCATTGGCCAGCCAGCACCAGAATCCGGGCCAACATGGCAGCTGACACAGACCCAAGGGATCAATTCCCTTCCTCCCACCCAGGCTGCCATCAAGAGCCTGCCTGCTGCTGGGGGAGATGGGGAGTGGATGTGGGGGAAGGGAGGGTGCTCAGAGGATGCAGGAGCTACGTGGAGGCTTCTGGGGCCAGAAGTGGGTGTGGGGTGAGCAGAGGGGAGTGAGGTCCCGGGGAGTCCTGGAAAAAGGGCGGTGGCTTCTGTGCAATGACATCCCCCTGCTTTATTATATAGAATAAGATCATCTCATCAAATCTGCAGCTTAGCCGCCCAACTGCTATCCTGCTACCCCAGGGCCACCAGATGTCAGTGTTACAGGACGCATGGATATTGGTGGTCAGATCTCAGGACAGGGACTGAATTCATGGAGCCTGTTCAAACCAGGGGCACTCAGGGGCAAACTCGTAAATCTGTTTCCTGCTTCCAGTTCTTACAAATTAGATCCTACCCCCAGGGACTGAAATCAGTCCGACTCCCAAATGGTAACCACAAAATGCCAAAGATCTGTACACCTTCACTCTCGTACAATACCATGTAACAGAAATGAGAGGCAAAGGCAGGATTTGATCTACTTATTATTAAAATGCATCATCAGCAAACACATCATAGTGGGGAACATGAAGCAATATGCTATTGTGTTGCTC
This sequence comes from Sapajus apella, assembly GCF_009761245.1. Taxonomy (NCBI): domain Eukaryota; kingdom Metazoa; phylum Chordata; class Mammalia; order Primates; family Cebidae; genus Sapajus; species Sapajus apella. The sequence goes on along the minus strand of NW_022436972.1, from coordinate 16,576,872 downwards.
AAATGTGAAAAGGCAGGGACCCCTGGGAGTCTCCTTTGTTCTGTTACCTCTCTAGAAAAACCACTGCATTGTAAGTAACTTGGTCCAACCAGTGAAAAATACAAACAGGACCATTCACAGACAAAAAAGCAAAGAATAAAATTCAGTGGCTACCCAAGTATAATGAATAGATCCAAATAATCAGAAACGTGTTTACGCTGATTTTTTTAGAGCATTCAAAAATCTACAAAATTTGGGAGGTCAAGGTGGGTGGATCGCTTGAGCCTAGGAGTTTGAGACCAGCTTACACAACATAGTGAGACCCCCATCTCCATAAAAAATTTAAAAATTAGCCAGTTAATGGTGGCATATATCTCAACGACTCAGGAGGCTGTGGTGGGAGGAGCCCTTGAGCGCAGGATGGAGGCTGCAGTGAGCTGTGATTGCACCACTGCTCTCCAGCCTGGGCAACATGGTGAGATCCTGTCTCAAAAAAACCTATGTGGCCTTGGGGAGGTAATCTGACCCATGTGCCTTAGTTTCTTTGTGTGTATAAGCCGGACCTCTCCAAGGCCCCTTTAAGTAATATAAGATTCTAGGATTCTAGAATCAAAGTGTGACTTTGAGAGGTTTCTGTGGAGTTGGGAAGGTGAATATGCAAAAATTCCAATGTTAAGCCACCCAGGGCCACTTTAGCAACATAAACAAAGACTGAGAATGCAGAATGCTTCCTCCTGACTCCTGGGGTACCCAGGGAAGGCTTCTGGAAGACAAGGATTATGCACATCTGACCTAACGCTATAGCATGATCAAAATACTTGATTCTCTTTTTAAGAGTTGGGAGGTGGCCAGTCAGATATTTTAAAACGTCAGCTTGATCTGTATCCTTATCAGCATCTAAGGAAACATTTTGTTTCCAAAAACAAATGATCACTGTTATCTATCAACCTCTGTAAGCCCATGAAATTCTCAAGAATGGAATCTTTTCCATAATACTCTCCACAGCTGGTTTTGTATGTACACGTAGAACTGCTGCTTCCTGTACGATTAAGTTTAGGGCAAGGAAGAGAGAGGGGAAGCAGGAAGGGAGTGTTGAAGTCTTTCTTTATGAGTCTCCCAAAATGTGAACATATGCACAGAAAAAAAGTCTGAAAAACAGAAACCAAGCCCAGGAGTGGCGGCTCACACCTGTCATCCCAGGACTTTGGGACGTCTATTGCTTGAACCCAGGGGTATGAGACCAGCTTGGGCAACACGATGAAACTCTGTGTCTATTTAAAAAAAGAAAAAAAGAAACTAACTTTGTAACAGGTAACTGTGGTTCTCTCTGATGATACTGGGGGTAATCATTATTTTTTTTGCTTATCTGAATTTTTCATTTTTCAGCAATGAACATGTCAATTTGCATAATAATTTTTTAACGCAAATACATTCAGGAAGGGTAATACATCAAACCATTATCAGTTACTAACGCCTTGGTGTTAGTGAATGGGTGTGATTTGTTTCTTACAGTGAGTGGAGGTAAGAAGTGAATTTTGTTAGGCCTGGGGTCTGCAGGATGTCAGGTGGTCCTGAGGCAGTAGAAAGGGGAGAGAGAAGGCAGAGAGCCCTCAAAAGCAAGTGGATGGAGAAGGCTGGCTCCTACCTTAGGCCTGCCAGCTGCTACCTAGAACCTTGAGGGCATTTATTTATTTTTATTTCAAAAATTATTTCATTTTAGTTTTTGTAGCAATGGGGTCCCACTGTGTTGCCCAGGCTGGTCTTGAACTTCTAGCCTCATGTGATCCTCCTGCCTTGGCCCCCCAAAGTGCTGGGATCACAGGTGTGAACCACTGCTCCCGGCCAGAGGGCATTTAATAAAAATTAAGGATAGCAACAGTTAACCTTTTCTTATGCAAGGCTTTGCCCAATTATTCTCTTTATAAATAAGTTATCTTTAGAATCAAACTCCAGCCTTCATAACAAACAAGAAAAAGAGCACATGGATTTTAATAATTTTAAAATAATGAAGAACAAAGGAGTCTTCTCCAAACTTTTCCATTTTGATTTCCATCAAGACTTTGACAAGGTTTTCTTTTAAAATTTCCATATTGTAATCTACAGACTTTTCTTGAAGCCCCGGTATAAATATTTCAGGAGTTACAGAGCTCACATAATTAAATACAAGCAAACATCATCATTTAAACACTCTTAATAGGTTACGCTGACTTTTTGCCTCAATATTATCTAGAAAGGAAGAGTTTGCAAAGGAATTTATGGTAACAACACTGGGGAGGTATCTTGGTCGACTTTGTGCTGCTGTAACAGAATACCTGAGTCTGGACAATTTATAATACACAGATTTATCTGGCTCACGGTTTTCAAGGCCAGAAAGTTCAAGATTGAGGGACTGCATCTGGTGAGGGACTTCTTGCTGTGTCATCTCATGGCAGAAGGGTGGACAGGTAAAAGAGTACAAGCATGAGAGAGAGACTGAAAGAGAGGCAGGAAGAGGGAGCCAAACTCCTCCTTTTATCAGGAAGCTGCTCTGCTGTGATAACTAACCCACTCAGCAATAATGGCATTAATCCATTCATGGGGGCACAGCCCTCATGACCTAATCACTTTTTTTTTTTTTTTTGGGACGGAGTCTCACTCTGTCGCCTGGCTGGAGTGCAGTGGCGCAATCTCAGCTCACTCCAACCTCCACTTCCTGGGTTCAAGCGATTCCCCTGCCTCAGCCTCCTGAGTAGCTGGGATTACAGGCGTATGTCACCACACCCAGCTAATTTTTGTCTTTTTAGTAGAGACAGGGTTTCACCATGTTGGCCAGGATGGTCTTGACCTCCTGATCTCCTGATCCACCTGCCTCAGCCTCCCAAAGTGCTGGGATTACAGGTAAGAGCCACCGTGCCCAGCCCCTAATAACCTCTTAAAGGTCCTACCTCTCAACACTATTGCACTAGGGATTAAGTGTCCGATACATCCTTTTTGGGAGACACATTCAAACCACAGCAGGATTCTTTGCACGAATCACTCCCTACAATATAAGCTATTCATAGTCCATGCATTCCATTTTATATATTCATTAAAGCATACCTTCTATGGCTGGCTCCCACGCAACAAACGTGATGGGGAAAGGATGGGAGTAACAGATCTCTAAAGATCACAAGCAAAATGCAGACTTTTAAAATAAATTTTGCCAGGTGCAGTGGCTCATGCCTGTAATTCCAGCACTTTGGGAGGCCAAGGTGGTAGGACCGCCAGAGCTCACAATTTTGAGACCAGTCTGGGCAAGATAATGAGACCCCCATCTCTTAAAAAAAAAAAACACCACCACCAGGCGTGGTGGCTGTGCCTGTGGTTCTAGCTACTTGGGAAGCTGAGGTGGGAGGATTGCTTGAGTCTGAGAAGTTGAAGCTGCAGTGAGTCCTGATTGTGCCACTGCACTCCAGCCTGGGGTGACAGAGAGACCCTGTCTCAAAAAAAAAAAAAAAAAAAAAAAAAAAAAG